>NC_050198.1:48984121-49284121 GCF_004126475.2 Phyllostomus discolor
ACAGTGCCACAGCATATATTAAAATAGGAGATGAAAAATTGTTGTGGACATTGAAAAACCAGACAGTAAGGAGAGTGCTTCAGGATAATAAGGGCCCAGAGATCAGTGCAGGGACCAGGGAGGTTGCAGCCCCAGGCCCTGCACTCCCAGGTCTGCCTCAGGTCACTCAGGAGAGAGCTGGGTCAACCGCACCCTCCCCTACCAAACAAGGATTCAGCAGCACCAAGGGAGGCCTGGTTGCTTAAAGGCACAGAGAAGGGAGTGAGGACTGAGTGGCAATCACACAGGGGCTGTGAGCATGCACACATAGCCCTGCAAAGAGTGTGCACCAGAGCCTGTGCAACAAAGGGCGACCTGGCTGTGTGCCCGTGCCCACAACCTGGGGAGAGTGTTTTGTGGAAGACCTGGAGCTCACAGCCATGAACCCAAGAAATGAACAGGCACTCCACAGGATCCCAGGAGCCCACAGTCACAAACACAGGAGAGTGTGCTTAAGAGGGCCTGGATCCCACACCAGGGCCCTGCAGAGAGGCACCAGACTGGCTCTGGTGAGAGTGCTCGGCTAACCCTGGGAAAAGTAGGAGCCAAGCTGACTGAGTGCTGAACAGGAAGGGAGGAAAGTAATACCAATCCCACCTCAGCCTGCTGAAGCCAGCAAAATCAGAAAAACCAGTTTGGCCAGTTTGAAACCAACAAGAGGGTTTTTTTTTTGTTTTGTTTTGTTTTTTGCTTCTTTGATTTTCTTTGTTTTGTTTGTTTGTTTTGTTTTGTTTTAAGTCACTTTTAATTTTTCAATTCTTATTATTTTTATATCTCTCAATTCCTTTTGCTCCTCTTTCCTTCTTTCTGGTTTATTCCTTCGTACTTTCTTTCCAATTTCATCTGTTCTTCCTTCCATTTCCTGCTTTTTTTCTTTTTTTTGAACCTGCAACTTATTTCATATTTGTATTATCATTTTTACATTATTCTTACATTTTTTATTTTAACACTATTTTGGTATTCCTCTTCTTTCTCTATAGTCTTTTTAGCTTGGCTGGTTATATTATATCATTTGACAGTTTTCCCCTGCTATCTCATTCATAGTGTATTTCTAATTCACTGACCTTCAATTCATTTGTGTTCCATTAGTACACTACTCAAGTTTCTATACTCCTTATTATTGTTATCTAGATGACATAGAGTCTGTCATATGATTGTTGCTCTAATATTACTGTAAATATTAGCTATTCCATACAAATGTAAATACTACACAACACCACTCCCAGATCTTAGCCCACTTCCCGGTTTCCTGAACTATATTACTGTACTGGTTAACTCCATTCTCTCACACACAACACCTGTTTACTGTTCTTTACTCTCACCTTACCTCAGAATCTGACCTCCCACAACCTCACTGCTTTCTAGATCCAACTCACAATCCTTACCTCCCCAACAAAAGTCTTATCTGCTTTTCATCCTTCCTAAAAAGTGGCTAATTGGGTGGAAGATCATGGTTAACACTATACATAGCCAAAGGATCTCCTATCTCTAGTCTACTGGCTGCTATTGTAAATGTCAAATAATACACTCTTGCTGTCTTAAACCATTTTGCCTTACCCTCCAACTGATCACAAAAAACAGTAGGTGGAAGCTGTGAACACCAGGATACCCGAAGGAGACTGCACCACTGAATCTCAGTTATTTTACCACAAAACTTCACACCATAAACCCAGGGAGCCCAAAGAGATCAATTTAAGAAGCTGAGGCTAACAAGAACACTCTCACAAACAATGTGAAGGCAAAGAAACAATCCCCAAATGAAGAGAAAGGAGGAAGCCTCAGAAAGAATGCTAAATGAAATAGAGGCAACTCAACTATCAAATATTGAGTTCAAAGCAATGATTATCAGGAAGCTCAATGAGTTCACAATGAGCTACCAGACACTACAGGAAAACAACACTGAATTCACTGAAAACTATATAAACATGAAAAAGGAAATAGAAACTATCAACAAGGGCCAACAGGAAATGAAGAATACAATTTCTGAACTGAAGAACACAGTAGGAGGAATCAAAAGCAGGATTGATGAAGCAGAAGATTGGACCAGCGAATTGGAGGACAAAGTAGAATAATACAACCAGAAAGAGCAAAAAAGGAAAAGAGGTTCATAAATGATGAAGAGTGATTAAGAGAAGTGCAAGATGATATGAAATGTAATAATGTCCATATAATAGGGATACCAGAAGGAGAAGAAAGAACAAGGGATAGAAAACCTATTTGAAAAAGTAATGATGGAAAACTTCCCTAATTCGATGGGAGAAAAAGTCACACAAATCCAGGAAACACAGGGACTTCCAATCAAGAGGAACCCAAAGAGGCCCACCTCAAGACACATCATAATTAAAATGGCAGAATTTCAACACAAAGGGAGAATCTTAAAGGCAGGAAGGGAGAAACAGGAAGTAACATACAAGGGAGCCCCAATAAGGCTAGCAGCTGACTTCTCAAAAGAAATGCTCCAAGCCAGAAGATTATGGCAAGACATATTCCAAGTAATGAGAACCAGAGGCCTACAACCAAGGCAACTTTACCCAGCAAGGCTTTCAATCAAGGTGGAAGGCCAAATAAGAAGCTTCCCACACAAAAGATGTCTAAAAGAATACACCTTCACCAAACCAGCTCTGCAAGAGATGCTAAAAGTACTGCTTTAAGGAAAGTAAGGAAAAGAGAGAGAAAGAGGAACACAGGTACATAAGTGGCAATGAATAAGTACCTATCAATAATAACCTTAAATGTAAATAGATTAAATCCTCAAATCAAAAGACATAGAATAGCTGAATGGATAAGAAAGCAGGACTCACACATATGCTTCCTACAAGAGACCCACTTCAGAAGTAAATACCTACACAGGCTGAACGTGAAGGGCTGGGAAAAAAATTTCCAAGCAAACAGACAGGGGAAAAAAAGCTCGGGAAGTGATACTCATATCAGAAAAAATAGACTTCAAAAAAGGGGGGGCATAAAGAGAGACCCAGAAGGTCACTTCATAATACTCAATGGAAGAATCCACAAAGAAGACATAAACATTGTAAGTATATATGCACCCAACATAGGAGCACCCAAATACATTTAAAAAATCTTAGAGGACTTCAAGAAACGTATTGACAGCAACACAATTATAGTAGGGGTTTTTAAAACCCCACTGTCAAAAATGGACAGATCTTCCAAAATACCAACAAAGATATTGTGGCATTGAACTATGCCCTAGATGAAATGGACTTCACTGATATATAGAGAGACCTCCATTGCAAATAAGCTAAATACACATTCTTTTCAAATGCACATGGAACATTTTCAAAGATAGACCACGTGATAGGACATAAAACAAGATTCAAGAAAATTGGAATCATACCAAGCATCTTCTTGGATCACAAGAGACTGAAACTAGAAACCAGTCCCAAGGAAAAAAAAATTCAAAACACTCAAAATCAGGTAGATTAAATAGCATGCTATTAACCAATGAATAGGTCAAGAATGAAATGAGGGAAGAAATCAAAAAGTTCCTGGAAACAAATGAAAATGAATTCACAAAAACCCAAAAGTTATGGGACACAGCGAAATCTGTCCTGAGAGGAAAATTCATAGTGATACAGGCCTACCTAAAAAAGATAGAAACATTTCAAACAAACAACCTAACCCTACACCTACAAGAACTCAAAGAACAACAACAAAGACAGCCCAAAGCAAGCAGAATTGGGAAATAACCAAGATCAGAGTAGAATTAAATGATATAGAAACTAAAAGCACAATTCTAAGGATCAATGAATCCAGGAACTGGTTTTTTGAAAAGACAAACAAAATCAACAAGCCTTTAAGCAGACTCATCAACCAAAAAGCAGAAAAGACCCAAATAAACACAATCAGAAATAAAAGAGGAAAGATTACAAAGGACAGATACAACACAAATACAAAGGATCATAAGAGATGACTAGGGAAAACTATATGCCAAGAAATTGGAAAACCTAGGTGAAATGGACAAATTTCTAGAAAAATATAAACTTCCAAAACTCAATGAAGAAGAAGCAGAAAGCCTGAACAGACCAATAACAGCAAATGAAATTGAAGCTGTAATCGAAAAACTCCTGACACTCAACAGCCCTGGACCAGATGGTCTCACAGGAGAATTCTACAAAGCATTTAAGGAAGACCAGCCCCTATCCTTCAAAGACTATTCCAAAAAATCCAAAGTGATGGAAGACTCCCAAACTCTTTTTATGAAGCCAGCATCATCCTAACACACACACACACACACACACACACACACACACACACACACACAGATACAGATGCAAAAAAGAAAAAACTTCAGGCCAATATCGCTGAAGAACATAGATGCTAAAATCTTCAACAAAATATTGGCAAACTGCATCCAACAATACATTAAAAAGATCATACACCATGACCAAGTGGGATTCATCCCAGGGATGCAAGGATGGTTCAGTATTTGCAAATCAGTAAACGTAATACCTGACATAAACAAAATCAAAGACAAAATTCACATGATCATATCAATAGATGAAGAAAAAGCATTTGATAAGGTACAGCACACATTTACGATAAAAATACTCAGCAAAGTGGGAATAGAGGGAGCATTCCTCAACATAATAAGCACTATATATGATTGATCTACAACCAACATCATATTCAATGGGCAAAAACTAAAATCTTTTCCACTAAGATCAGGAATAAGACAAGGCTGTCCATTTTCACCCCTTCTATTCAATATAGTATTGGAAGTTTAACCATAGCAATTAGACAAGAAAAGGAAATAAATGGCATACAAATGAGAAAGGATGAAACAAAACTTTCACTGTAGTTGACATGATAATGTACATAGAAAATCCTATATACTGCACTCAAAAACTGCTTGACCTAATAAATGAATTTGGCAAAACAGCGGGATACAAAGTAAATATCCAGAAGTCAAAGGAATTTTTGTACACCAACAATGAAACATAAGAAGCAGAAATCAAGAAAAAAAAATCCCATTCAATATAGCAAAAAGGAAAGTGAAATACCTAGGAATACACCTAATAAAAGAGGTAAAAGACCTATATCCAGAAAACTACATAAAACTGAAGAAAGAAATCAAGGAAGACACAAACAAATGGAAACATATACCGTGTTCATGGATTGGAAGAATTGACATCATCAAAATGTCCATACTCCCCCAAACAATTTACACTTTCAATACAATACCTATTAAAGTACCAATGGCACTTTTCACAGACATAGAACACAAACTTCAAAAATTCATATGGAACCATAAATGACCCCTAAGAGCTGCTATAATTTTGAGAAAGAAGAGTAAAGTAGGAGGGATCACAATACCTGATACTAAACTGTATTACAAGGCCAGTGTAATCAAAGCAGCCTGGTACTGGCATAAAAAAAAAGAAAAGGGCACATAGACCAATGGAACAGAACAGAGAGCCCAGAAATACACCCAAGTCTCTATGGTCAATTAATATTTGACAAAGGGGGCAGCAATATAAAATGGAGAACAAATAGCCTCTTCAACAAATAGTATTGGGAGAACTGGACAGCTATGTGCAAAAAAAAAAATGAAACTTGAGCACCAACTTACACCATACACAAAAATAAATTCAAGGTGGATAAAAAATTTAAATATAAACCATGACAACATTAAAGTCCTAGAGGAGAACATAGGCAGGAAAATATCTGATATTTCATGCAGCAACATTTTCACTGATATGTTCCTTAGAGCAAAGGACATGAAGGAAAGAATAAACAAATGGGATCTCATCAAAATAAAAAGGTTCTGCATGGCTGAGGAAAACAGTATTCCAATAAAAAGAGATCCAACTGTATGGGAAAATATATTTGCCAATGATACCTCAGACAAGGGTTTGATGTCCAAAATATATAAACAACTTACACGAATCCACTCTAAGAAGACCAGAAACCCAATTAAAAATGGGCAAAGGACTTGAACAGACACTTCTCCAAGGAGGACACACAGAGGATCCAGAGACATGAAAAGATGCTCAGTATTGCTAACTATTGGAGAGATGCAAATTAAAACCACAATGAGATACCACTTCACACCACTCACAATGGTCATCATAAACAAAGCAGAAACAAGTGTTGGAGAGGTTGTGGAGAAAAGTGAACCCTAGTGCACTGTTGGTGGGATTGCAGACTGGTACAACCACTATGGAAAGCAGTATGGAATCTCCTCAGAAATCTAAAAATAGATCTGCTTTTTGACCCAGCAATTCCACTGCTGGGATTATATCCTAAAAACCCTGAAACACCAATTCAAAATAACCTATGCACCCCAATGTTCCTAGCAGCAGAATTTACAATAGCCAAGTGCTGGAAGAAACCTAGGAACCCATCAGCAAATGAATAGTTCAGAAATATGTGGTACATTTATACAATGGAATTCTATGCAGTAGAAAGAAAGAAGGAGCTCCTACCCTTTGCAACAGCATGGATGGAGCTGGAAAGCATCATGCTAAGTGAAATAAGCCAGGCAGTGAAAGACAAATACCATATGATCTCACATTTAACAGGATCCTAAACAACAAAACAAAGAAACAAGCAAAATATAGTCAAAGACACTGAAATAGATAACAGGCTGAAAGTTACCAGAGGAGAGAGGGGAGGGAATTTCAGGGTAATTTAAGGGGAGAATAGGAAGGGTTTACAGGAAGAAATATAAAGGACACATAGATAAAACTGGGGGGGGTGGAAATGGGATGGAGGTGGGGAGGAATGGGTGTGTGGGCTGAGATGGGAGTAAAGGACAGAAAACTGTACTTGAGCAATTATTAAAATAAAATAAAATAAAAACAAAAAAGAAACAAAAAAATATAAAAAAACACTACTGAACTATCTGCTGAAAAAAATGAAAAAAATTAAAAACCTACACAACACTGAAGTAGGAAATTAAGGAAGACACAAACAAATGGAAGCATGTACCATGCTCATTGATTGGGACAATTAACATCATCAAAATGTCCATAATATGCAATTCAATTTAAAGATTCAGTGCAATCCCCATTACAGTACCAGTGATATATTTCACAGATATAGAGCAAATATTTCAAATCTTTTATGGAACTATAAATGACCCCAAATAGCTGCAACAATTTTGAGAAAGAAGAACAAAGTAGGATGGATTACCATACCTGATATCAAACTGATTTATAAGGGCACTGTAATCAAAAAAGCCTGGTACTGGCAAAAGAACAGACACATAGACCAATGGAAGAGCACAGAAAGCCCATAGATAAACCCAAGTCTCTGTGGTTGATTAATATTTGACAAAGAGTGAGGCAGAATAAAACCGAGTAAAAACAGCCTCTTCAACAAGTGGTTTTGGGACAGCTGGACAGCTAAATGCAAAAAAGTGAAACTCAATCACCAGCTTACACCACACACAAAAGTAAATTGAAGTTGGATAAAAGACTCAAATATCAGTTGTGACACCATAAATGTCATAGAAGAAAACTTAGGCAGGAAAACCTCAGACATTCCACACGACAATATTTTCACTGATATGTCCTCTAGAGCAAATGACGTAAAGGGAAGGATAAACAAATGGGACCTCATCAAATTAAAAAGCTTCTGCATGGCTAAGGAAAACCACATCAAAATGAAAAAAGAACGAACTGTATGGGAAAACATACTTGCCAATGATGCCTTGGACAAGCGTTTGATCCTCAAAATATATAAAGAACTCACATGATTCCACTCCAGGAAAACAAACAACCCAATTAAAAAATGGGGCAAAGTACTGAACAGACACTTCTCCAAGGAGGTCATGCAGAGGCCTCAGAGACACATGAATAGATTCTCAGCATCACCATCCTTCAGAGAGGTAAAAATTAAAACCACAGTGAGATACCACTTCACACCGGTCAGAATGGCCATCATAAACAAATAAACAAATAAGTGCTGGCAAGATTGTGGAGGAGAGGGAACCTTAGTGCACCACTGGTGGATTACAGACTGGTGCAGCCACTGTGGAAAACAGTATGAAATTTCCTCAGAAAACTAACAATGGAACTGCCTTTTTAAAAAAGGTATTTTAATTGATTATGCTATTACGGATGCCTCATTTCCCCACCTTCACTCCCCTCCACCCTGCACACCATCTCCCACCCACATTCCCCTCCTTAATTCATGTTCATGTGTCATACTTACAAGTTCTTTAGCTTCTACATTTTCCATACTATTCTTACCCTCCCCCTGTCTATTTTCTACCTACCATCTATGCTACTTGTTCTCTGTACCTTTTCCCCTTCTCTGCTCCTCCCACTCCCCTGTTGCTAACCCTCCATGTGATCTCCATTTCTGTGATTCTGTTTCTGTTCTAGTTGTTTGCTTAGTTTGTTTTTTGTTTTTGTTTTATGTGTGGTTGTTAATAATTGTGAGTTTACTGTCATTTTACTATACATATTTTTCATCTTCTTTTTCTTAGATAAGTCCCTTTAACATTTCATACAACAAGGGCTTGGTTATGATGAACTCCTTTAGCTTGACCTTATCTGAGAAGCACTTTATCTGTCTTTCCATTCTGAATGAAAGCTTTGCTGGATAGAGCAATCTTGGATGCAGGTCCTTGCCTTTCATGACTTGGAATACTTCTTTCCAGCCCCTTCTTGCCTGTAAGGTCTCTTTTGAGAAATCAGCTGACAGTCTGATGGGAACTACTTTGTAGGTAACTGTGTCCTTATCTCTTGCTGCTTCTAGGATTCTAGGATTCTCTGTTTCAGTTTAATCTTTGGCAATGTAATTATGATGTGCCTTGGTGTGTTCCTCCTTAGGTCCAACTTCTTTGGGACTCTCTGAGCTTCCTGGACTTCCTGGAAGTCTATTTCCTTTGCCAGATTGGGGAAGTTCTCCTTTATTATTTGTTCAAATCACTTTTCCACTTATTGCTCTTCCTCTTCCTCTTCCGGTACCTCCTATAATTCAGATGTTAGAACATTTAAAGATGTCCTGGAGGTTCCTAAGACTCTCCTTATTGTCTTGAATTCGTATTTCTTCTTCTTTTCTGTTTGGTTGTTTATTTCTTCCTTCTGGTCCACTCCATTGAGTTGAGTCCCAGTGCCCTTCCTATCTCTATTGGTTCCCTGTACATTTTCCTTTATTTCACTTAGTGTAGCCTTCATTTGTTTATCTAATTTGTGACCAAATTCAACCAATTCTTTGAGCATCCTGATCACCAGTGCTTTGCACTGTGTATCTGATTGATAGGTTGGCTATCTCTTAGTTGCTTAGACTAAGTTGGTCGCTTAGTTGTATTTGTTCTGAAACTTTGATCTGTTCTTTCAGTTGGGCCATTTGTTTTTGTCCTGATGAGCCTGTTATGTAGTGAGGGGTGGTGCCTTAGGTGTCCACCAGGGTGGGGCAACCCACGTTGCTGTGTTGTGATGCTGTATGTGGGGGAGGCATCTGAGAGGGAACAATAGTGCTTGTTCCACTCTCTGTCGCATTTCAGTCCCTTCCGCCATTTCACCTAAGCAAACTGGGCCTTTCTGGTGCTGACTCCCATATGGGTGGGCTTGTGTACATTCTAGGACCCTGTGGGTCTCTCTAACAAACTCTCTTGTGAGTCTGGGAGTCTCTTCTGGCAGCTCAACCCTCACAGGTGTTTTCAATCATTGTTTTGAGGCTTTATTTCCCCACACTGGAGCCCTGCGTTGTGCAGTCTGTCTCACTCCCCAGTTTTGCCTGGTTTATCTGCATGTGAATGTGGGACCACCCAGTTCACCAGCTGCCTTGGACACTGCACCCCTCCACAATCTGCTGCCTCACTGGGTTCGCCCTTTGCCACCCAGCCCCCAGGTCCGCCAGCCACCACTTTTTTTGTCATGACCCCTTTTTCCACTTGGCCATCTGACTCCGCCCCTCCTACCGGTCTGGATGAATGTGTCTATTTTAATTCCTTCATTGTCGGACTTCCATACAGTTTAATTTTCTGTCAGCACTGGTTGTTTTTTTGTTTCTAAATTTTTCTTGTCCTTATTTTGGTTATGTGAGGAGGCACAGTGTGTCTACCTACACCTCCATCTTGGCTGGAAGTCTCTACACATTCCTTTTGTATATGCCAAAAATACCAGCAGTCAGGCTTATAACACTTCATATGAAATTGAAATAGTCATCTCTGTGGAAATAAATTCCCCAATAGAAAATACCTGAAAGTACTGACACTTTGGAGAACCTTAGTAAAATAGTAGAATCTTCTCAACTTACATGGAAATGTACCACATAAAAGTGCCTATTTATATACAAAGAACTTCTAATCAGCTTCTTAGTTTCTTACTAGTATATAAGAATGGGCCATGAAAAACAACACATCAAAGAAAGAGAGATAAAAATAACAGAATATAAAAAGTGAATTTTCAGGAAACAGAGAAAATGTAAAGAACAGAAAAAATTTTAATATGTATTTCAAGGAGATGAGAATATATAGCATTTGTTAATGATTGGCTACAAAAAAGAACATTCAGAGAAGAAGAAAAATATTGAGGAAGTTTCAAATAATACAAAACATAGAAGTGTTGAAATATAAGTTGGAAGAAATCTCCTGGAAACTAGGACTATAAAAAAAAAGAAAATAGAAAGAATTGATGGCCAGGGGATCAATCTAGGATGTCCAACATATAGATATGGAAAAAAGCAAATTATGCAAGAAAATGGAAATGCATTTGTTTCCCAACTGAAAGGGCCTGCCTAGTATCTAGTATAATAAATAAAAATAGTTAACACAAGGGCACACCATAGTGAAATTTCAGAGCACCATTGCAATCAAAGTGGCCATGCTGACTTAAGAGTAGCACTGGAAGCAAGAAAGCAATGAACTGATGCTTTCAACAGTGTGAAAGTAGAACTCTATACCCAGCCAAACTTAATGGTAGAATAAAGGAATTTTTCAGACATGAAAGGTTTCAATGAACATTTTGTCTCTCAAATAGCCTTGCACAGAAATTTATCGGAGGTTGTATGCAATCAAAATAAAGAAGTAAACTAAAACAGAGAAAGACTGTGTGGAAAATAGTATTTCTAGTTTTCAGGGCTTTCCCCAGGAAGCTGTGGAACCCGTGCAAGGCTCCTTCCTGCTAGTGGTTAAACCAGGTACAAACTATTTTAAAGAGAACATTTTGTGGGAAAGGTTGAATAGGGCTGCTTTGATTAAAGGGTAAAGCACCAAGACTGCTAGACAACAAGAAGTTTTTCAAGGTAAGTTTTTCAAAATGACAAGAGGACACCTAAGGAAATTTTGAAAGGAGGAAAATGTTAGACAATTGTATTTTCACCATCTAAATAGAAAACATCCAATTCAAAATAGTCTTGAAAGTTATTTTGGTGGATGGATGGCAGAGTGGCAACCACATAGTTTAAATTTATCTAGAAGTCACAGGCAAAGAATGACAGGAAAATGGGGAATTGGGTAAAGTTGGATAAGCACCTGTTATTTCTCTTTTCCCTGCTTGCACTCAGATTCCTTATACCAGTGTGCTTCTCTTACCTAGATTAAACTTATCATTACTTTAAACAGACTTGTCCTTAATATAAACCATATCTTATCTTGCAAACCCATCATCTACCTTTATATCAAACCTTAGTTTTGCTAGTCCCTTTTAGCTAATTATCAGAGGTCTATTAAATAAACCTGTGCAGAGATGTTAAGGACAGATTACAGGTTTATATACTACTCATCCAGAGATATATGCATTTCAACAGACTCATAGACATAAAAGAACTAATTTCAAATGAGCTAGAGAAGACAATTTTTTTAAAGGGAGGAGTCCTCAACTCTCATAACATATGCAACCACCTAATCCACCTATGGCCAAACTAGCTGGAAATCTGTGTCTGAGATTATGTCAATGTATTTTCTGGTACATCGTTATTCACACAGTCATGATGAGACTAAACTGACTCTCAAAATAATAAATATCATAGATCAAAAAGTAAAAATGCTTTTCATATTATCACATGATTGTTCTGGCTTGGAGTGAAGGAAGCCTTGATATAATTTTAAACAAGATTCAAGATATATTAGAAGTTAATGAAATTGCTACTAAACTATGCCCCAAATTTAAAATACAACATATTTAGAATTAAAGCACTGAGAGATGATCAAGTCCACTTAAAATTGCTTTATATCAAGATGGTATACTGTAATCTGATACAATGAAATATATCAAAGAAATATAATATTATTACAATAGAAACCAGAAAGAAATTATATACAATCAACTCATTTATATTGGTGATCCAAATCATGTTAAAACATATAGGCAAACATAATTGGAAACAGAATCACATCCAAAATAACAGTCTTGTCAGGTCATTCTGAGCAGAAACATACTGGACAATTCCATAACTTTGAAATCTAAGAAAAGTGATATGGGACTGAGGAATTTCAGTAAACATAGCTAGTACATATTCATATTTAGAGCTATCAAATTCACATGGCGAACTTTAGCACAAATCTCAATGCAACTCAGGGGGCATATTCTAATTCTGGTAATAGGATTTACCAAAGTGTTCTGAGGACTTCAGTTAAATGATATCTAAAACAAAGTATAAAATATAAATTAGGATATAAGGAAGAACATGAAAATAAATACATTTAGATATATAAGATGAGGATATTATTTCAATACTTTGCAACACACAGTGGGGTCAGGAACTCACTTTGGTATGCTGGGTACAGTGGCAAGAGCCCAATACTAAATGCCTCAGTCTCTCTGGGGCAGGAGACAATGAAGCCATGATATTCCACAAATGTCCTTTCACACAGTAAGAATATTTCTGACAGTCACTCTGCCCCATCCTTCCTATTCATAACACTGCCAGCTGTCCTGTCATTCACAGTGACAGGAAAGGAGAGAGAAAAAGATGATTGTGGTGAAAAGGATAGTAGGAGTTAAATCACTGCATGGCAAACAATCAAGATGCACCTGAACCACGCATTGTCACACAGATTGCTGAAACACTCCTGTCTCAAACTGCAAAAGGGAAAATATTCCATTTGCCTCAGGAAAATGGGTAGTCTCAATATACAAATGATCACAGTTCAAAAGAAATGCATGGAATCTAAATCAAAGTGTAAAAAAAATGGTAACTCTTGAAGGGATCTTGGTGGTAGAAACACTTAGTCCAGTAACTTTTTTTTTTTGTGGTGGTGGGGCAAGGTAGTCTAGCTTCACTTTGAAAGTTGTTCACAAGTTTAGTATATTAAACAATTAAAAAAAAACTTATTTAATTTAGGGGGGCAGCTAGAATTCAGCACTCATTCCCCATAACTAGCACAGTCATCTCTAAGATATGCCTAAGGAATTCTAGGACTCTTTAGCCCACACTTGGGTAAGGACATTTCCAAGCCCAAGATTATTCAGCCCAAGGACTCTTTTGGTGAGTTAGTGTCAAGCCAGATTTTTTACCAATTATCCCAAGTCTAGAGACAATTGCCAACAACATATTGCCTGTCTTATGTTATGCAGCCCTTCTTAGTTTCCTCAAACGAGCACTTGATATTATTTCATATTCACTTAGCAGTTTCAGCAAATCAGAAAAGCTTTACTCTAATGAACTACTTAGGAATATATACATGAATGTAAGTTATTTCAAAGTCATTTTTACAATATTAGACACCAAACATGGTCAGTCTTAAGTATAAGATATTTGCTACATTATTTGCTTTTATATCCTAAAAAAATTGGTTGCCCAACTCAATGAAAGCTCTCATAAAACAAAATGTTTTTTTTTCTAATTAGCACATAAATTGACATTCTGTGGCATTTTCAGAAAGGATCTGTGATGTGAGAACATTACCTTTTTCAGTCCGTATAAAATGGATGCTTATTTAAGGAATTTAATTGTCATTGTAGAAAAATATTACCAAAATATTTGTTGCATAGTCATACTAAGCTGTGATCTATGTAAAAATATAAGTGTGACTACCTGTAAAGTTTATAGTCTTTATTTACAACAAACCCCAGAGCCTTGCATTTAAGTACCTTTGTTTCAAGAAAAAAAAAAAAATGAATAGGTTTCCCTTAGAGCATCTTTTTTTTTAAATTTTTTTTAGATTTTATTTATTTATTTATTTATTTATTTATTTATTTTAGAGAGGTAAGGAAGGGAGGAAGAGAGACAGAGAGACATCAATGTGCGGTTGCTGGGGGTCATGGCCTGCAACCCAGGCATGTACCCTGACTGGGAATTGAACCTGCGACACTTTGGTTCGCAGCCCATGCTCAATCCACTGAGCTACGCCAGCCAGGGCCTCCCTTAGAGCATCTTAATGACTAAAACAATCTCATTGTTTCATTTCAGACTCTTTTAATAAAAGGTGGTAAAAGATCAAATCCAGACAAACTTTTCCCCTTGCCATGAACATGTAATAATGGTCTCTCTCTCTCTCTCTCTTTTTTTGTTTTTAAAATATTTTTATTGATATATAATTTACATACTATAAAATTCACCAATTAAATTATTTTTTAGTACATTCATTGTCAAGTACATTATGATTCAAGTTCACATTTCATCATGGCTCCCAAAAAACATTAACAGTCACAAAAGACTACGTCTTATCTGATTCAATGTATAGGGAATGTCCAGAAATGAAATCTATAAAGACATAAAGTAGGTTAGGGGTTCCTTAGGGTGTGTTTAGGGTGTGGTGAATAATGTAATAATGGTCTCTTAAGACAATCAATTTGACTGATCCTGCCTTTGCCTCTACTCTTGTGAGTTCCTTCTGAATGACCCTCATTTGCCCTGTGGTCAGGAACTTTAGAACCACAGGAATTAGTTTTCTTTGGAAAATGACCTTTCTTTGTTTGTAATTTGTTTTTAAACAGCCTGAGAGAACTTTGTAGCCCTTCTGCTCTGAGTTCTTTTATTTTCATTTTTTTGAAGAAGAATCAATTTTTTGTATTAGGTCTGTTTGTTTTTTAGTCATTTTTATTTAACAATTGGAGTTCATTATAATAGTTTCAGGTGTACACCCCAGTACTTAGACATTATATAACTTACGAAGTGATCATCCTGATAAATCTCATACCCATCTGACACTATGAATAGTTATTATATATTATTGACTATATTCTCAATGTTATACTTTACATCCCTATGATTATTGTTACTACAAATTTTTTTTAGCCAACCTCTCAAACCCCCTCCCATCTGGCAACCATCAAAATGTCCATATCAATGAGTCTGTTTCTGTTCTACTTATTTTTTTTATTCAATTGTTGATAGATAACATGGCAGCAAACCGATTGCCATTTTATTGCTTATTTCTTTAATTTTTCTTTTCTTCTTCTTAAATAAGACCCTTTAACATTTCAGGTAATACTGCTTTGGTAGTGATGAACTTTTTTTAGCTTATTCCTGTCTGGAAAATTCTTTACATAACCTTTTATTCTAAATGATAGATTGCTAGGTAGAGTAATCTTGGTTGTAGGTCCTTGCTTTTCATCACTTTGCATATTTCTTGCTAATCCTTCTGGACTGCAAACTTTCCCTTCAGAAATCAGCTGACAGTCTTATGTGTGTTTTCTTGTGGATAACTAACTGCTTTTCTCCTGTGACTTTTAAGATTCTCTCTTTATGTTTAACCTTTTGCATTTCAATTATGATTTGTCTTGGTATAGGCCTCTTTTGGTTCGTATTCTTTGGAATTCTCTGCAATCCCTGAAATTGTATGCCTATTTTACTCACTGGCTTAGGTAATTTTTCAGTCATTATTTTAAAAATAGGGGTTCACTTTCTTGCTCTTTCCCTTCTCCTTCTGGCACCATCATGATGCAATTGTGTATCAGAGGCTCCTTACACTATCCTCAATTTTTGGATTTTTTTTTTTTTGCTGTTCTGATTGTTTTTTCTTCCTGATATTCTAAATCATTGTTTTTATTCTCAGTTTCATCTGTTCTACTGTCAATACCCTGTAAATTTTTCTTCATTTCAGTTAGTGTAGGCTTCATTTCTGGTGGGTTCTTTTTTACGATTTGGGCTCCATGTCATTTTTTATGCTGTTGAAGTCCCACTAAGTTTATATACTCTTCCCCTAAGTTCCTTGAACATCCTTATAACCAGTGTTTTAGACTCCACATCTGGTAGTTTGCTTGTCTCCATCTCATTTTAGCTCTTTTTCTGGAATTTTGTTCTGTTCTTTCATTTGGGAGATGTTTCTTTGTCTCCTCATTTTGGCAGCCTCCCTGGCTTTGTTTCTGTGTACTAGGTAGAGCTGCTACATCTCCCAGGCTGGTTATAGTGGGCTAATATAGGAGGTGTCCAATAGGGTCCAATGGTACAGCCTCCTCATTCATCATAGATGGGCACTCCAGGTGCACCCCCTACCCCACCATGTCATCAGTGTACACCTTCTTGTTATACTTGAGCCTTGATTGCTGTTGGAATGTCAGTGGGAGGGATTTACCCCCAGGCTTGTTGGCGGTAAGGACTGGCTCCCACCACTATGGAGGATCAGCTGTGCAGGGGCCCACATCATAGAGCAGAACTCACTTCAATCAGGCTCTGTTGCCTGCTGAGTCCATCCCTTGAATGTGTTGCTATGGAGGTGGTTAAGTGGTGCTTCATCACATTCCATAGAAGTGTATAAAGTGTGCTGACTCTGGGATCTCCTAGGAGGTACAGACCAAGATCCATCATCACCTGTGTTCTGTCTGTGGTCACCTGGCATAAGCAAAAAAGAAATTTTTAGATTGCTGATGCTTATGCTGGGCTTGGTGGTGCCCAGAAGAGGCCAAGCTCTGAACCAGAGCCAGTTACCACTGATGCCAGGCTTGGGGCCACTTAGTGACAGGTGCTAGGTTTACTGAGGCTAGATGTTCTGTGTTTAAGAGATTTTAAGAAAGTCTGATGCATGATCCAATACAGACCATTTGTCTGGAAACAGCCTGGGTGGGTCTGCAAGTTGTCATGTCAGGGTCTCAGGGAATCACCAGGGAGGGTCTAACAATGTGAGCCAGTTTAATGGAGACTCAACTACGACAACTGCCTGCCTGTTGCCTCTGTGTGGGGAGGGCTCAGAAAAGGAAAAATGGCCTTTGCCAGCACTTCTATACAAGAGAAAGTTGTCTTCCTCCAGTTATCACTTTGATGTGGGACAATTCAGTTCCTCCCTATATGTCTCTGGTGTCTTTCATACTGCTGCCTTAGTGATGGAGCTTAGAGGGAGTGAGTCTGGGTAAGTCCATGCCAGGTCCCTTTCAGAGCAACTGCCTGGGACTCAAGGAGCACTCCATCTTTCTCAGCCTCCATTCCCATTGATTTTTACAGCCAGAAGTTATGGGACTTCTCTTCTTGGCACTGGAAACTTGGGATGGGGATCTGGTATGGGGCAGAGACCCCTCACTCCTCAAGGTGGACCTCTACAGCCAACATATCCTTCCTAATTTTTATCTGCCATGCGTGGGTTTGAGACCAGCTCATTCTTTGTCTCTTCTGCTCCTACCAGTCTCAATGTGGTTTCTTTTTAAATCCCTAGGTGGCCCTGGCCAGATGTCTCATTTGGTTGAGCATCAACCCAAACATCGAAAGGTTGAGGGTTTGATCCCTGATTAGAACGCATAACTAGGTTGCCAGTTTGATCCCCAGTCGGGGTGCACATGAGAGGCAATTAGTTGATCTCTCTCTCTTAAATAAATGTTTCTCTCTCTCCCTCCCTTCCTTTCTCTCTAAAATCAATAAGACATATCCTCAGGTGAAGATAAAAATAATAATAAAAACAAATAAATTCCTTGTTGTAGGATTTCCATTCAGGTAGTTCTGAATGATGGCTGTTCTGTAACTTAGTTGTATTTTTTATGTGGTTATGGGAGTTTCTGAGTACCACATTTACCTACTCTAACACCTTGACTACAAACATATCTGTTTGGTTTTAAAACAAGATAGCAAAATGGCTGATGGGAATAGGCATTCACATCTGAAGTTGTCTGAGAATTTTTGTTAGCTCTATGATCCCCACTGATCTCAGTTCCACTACCCCACCCTGGATGGCTCCTGCTACTTCTAAAGGCTATGCAAATTGTTAAATTCTCAACCTATCTGTCCTGCTCAGGCAGGATGATCTTTTACTTTTGGTTCAGTCATGATAAGGTTGACTCATTGTAACCTGAGATTTTATAAAGAAAACTAAAATAAAATAAATTTAAAAATAAAGGAAAATATAGTAAGAGATAATATCTCAGAGCAAATGATATTATAACATAAAGTCCACTTTAGATTAGTTTGGCTAGTGCAATTTCAAAAACAACCTCACTATATTTCCTTCCCCTTATTCTTTCTAGGACAAAAATAGGAAGCTTCAATAACCCGCTCAGACGTTTACTATAAAGTAGATTTGAGTTGACATCACTTTCATATGGAGCAGAATCCTTGGCTTCTCTTAAACCTTATTTCTATTATTTTCTGGACAGTAGTCCTCATTTCATCCTCTCTGACACTTGCTTATGTTAAACTTCCACTTGGAAGATGCTTGAACTCTTTTGAGTCTTACATCACCCAGGCCTTACCTAGTTCTTGGTGCTTTCCAAGGGAAAGTGAATTCATATTAGATCTCAAAGATTTCTTCTTCAGCTGTAGGTTATCAATCATTGATCTTTCAGTTACCTCTTTCACAAATATCCTTGGAGCCTTCTCTGACTATAGTTTCCTAAGTAATTTCTTTCATTCTTGTTTACTTCTTTTAAGATATTCACTAACCAGCTGACTTCTCCTCTTAGTGATCTAGTCACATTATCTGCTGAAAATTATCAGAGACTAATTACCTCTACCCTTTGAAAGGAGTTCCATGATCTTTCAGGGATACCCACTAAGTTCATTTGGTCTCAATTCATTTGAAGAGTAGAGATCATTAGCATGCCATTGGTCCAGTGGATGGATAAGCCATTACATGTTACTTGGTTTCTTCCTGTCCCCAGAAGGCAATATTCCTGAAACCATAACCACAATATGATACCAAAAATTATTTACATGGCCATTAAGTCTAACAATTTCTAAATATGTTAATATTGCTTTATAACTGCCCTGGCTGGCGTAGCTCAGTGGATTGAGCATGGGCTGCGAACCAAAGTGTCGCAGATTCGATTCCCAGCCAGGGTACATGCCTGGGTTGCAGACCATAACCCCCAGCAACCGCACATTGATGTTTCTCTCTCTATCTCCCTCCCTTCCTTCTCTAAAAATAAATAAATAAAATCTTTAAAAATATATTGCTTTATAACCACATTTGTTATTCTACTGAAATTATAAAAAGTCACCTAAGCATTTTCTGATTCAATCTATTTTTGTTAACATATAAATAGCTAGATTGTAAAAAGAAGCTCATGATGAAAATGCACACAGAGAGTTGGCAAGTGTCATAGAGATTCCTTCTCAAATCTTTGATCCATTCCTTCCTTGGACAGCTTCTGCAGAATTGAATTCATAGTTAATTGGTCAAAAATTGATGGTGCCCCTCAATGCTTATTCACAATTACACATAAACAAAATATAAATAATATATAATATATAATATAATAGATAATAATATATAATCTATAATAGATAATATATAAATAATGTATAAACTATAAATAACAATAATTAAGTATATAATATATACTTAATTGCAAAACTGAAGCTGGTTAAAAATGCAACTTTCAGTCAAGTATTGTCTTTAACATATTTCATAGGCAAAGATAGAAAAGCATGTTGTCACATTTTATTAACTTATGAAATACTAAGAAAACACATATATAATTATCTTTTTGTATTTATTGCCATTTTATTGTTCATATTTTTATGTTCTTCTTAGAAAATATCCTTTGACATTTCATACAATACTAATTTGTTTGATGAACTCCTTTAGGTTTTCTTGTCTCAGAGGCTCTTTATGTGTCTTTCAATTCTAGATGATATCTTTGCTGCATTGAGTAATCTTCAGTGTAGGTTTTTGCTTTTCATCACCTGGAATATTTCTTGCCAAAGCCTTCTAGCCTAAGTTTCTTTTGAGAAATAAGCTGACAGTCTTATGGGGGCTCCTTTGTATATGAATAACTGGTTTTAAGATTCTCTCTTTGTCTTTAACCTTTGGTATTTTAATTATGATGTGTCTTCAAGTGGGCCTCTTTGGATCCATCTTCCTTGGGACACTCTCTGCTCCTGGACTTATATGTCTATTTCCTTCACCAAATTAAGGAAATTTTCTTTCATTATTTTTTCAAATATGTTTCCAATTTCTCCCTCTTTCTCTTCTCTTTTCAGCACCCATATGATGCAAATGTTGGTAAGTTTGATGTTGTCCCAGAGGCTCCTTACACTATCCTCATGTTTTTAGATATTTTTCTCTTATCGATGTTCTCACTGGTTGTTTTTTGCTCCCTCATATTTCAAATCATTGATTTGAATCTCAGCTGTATCCACTCTACTGTTGATTCCCTGTAACTTTTTATTTCAATTAGTGTATCCTTCATTGCTGACTGTATCTTTTTTACACTGTTGAACTCTTCATGAAGTTCCTTGAGTATCTTTATAAACAGTGATTTGAACTCTGCATCTGATAGACTGTTTATCTCCATTTTGTTTAGCCCTTTTTCTGGAGTTTTGTTCTGTTCTTTCATTTGGGGTGATGTTTCTTTGCCTCCTAATTTTTGCAGCCTCCTTCTGTTTGTTTTTAGGTATTAGATAGAAGGCTACTACATAGCCCAGGCTTGACAGAGTAGCTTAATGTAGTATGTGTCCTATAGGATCCAGTGACACAGCCTCTATTACCCAAGGTGGTATTCAAGCTGTGCCCACTGTGTGGGCTGTCTATCCCCTCCTCTTGTATTTGAGCCTCGATTGCTGTTGGCATATCATAGGTCAGCCACCACCTGTGTTTTGTCTAGGGTTACATAGCATTAGCTACAAAGCAGTCTTCAGATGTCTACTGCATATGCTGGGCTTGGAGGTGCCCAGGAGAGGCCAAGCTTTGAACCAAGACCAGCCGCTATTAGTGCTGGGCCTCAGGCAACTTAGCAAGAGTTACAGGGCTTACTGAAACCAGGGGCTAATGAAACCAGGTGCTGCTTGTTTGAGAGAATTTACAAAAATTTGAAGCATGGGCCAAAACAAGCCATACATATGGAAAAGCCACTCCAAACAGCTTGGGTGGGCTTGAAAGTTGGGCAAACCAGAGCCTCAGTGAATAATCAGGATGGGAAAACAGTGTGAGCCAGGTTGATGGAATCTCAGATATGGCCTCTGCCTGTCAGCTCTGTGGGTTAAGGATTCAGAAAAAGAACAATGGCATCTTCTAGCACGTCTGTCTGGAAGAACGCTGACCCCCTAGTGCCAGATAATTCAGTTCTTCCTTGAATTTGACTAATGCTTTTCAATCTGCTGTCCTCATGCCAGAACTTGGAGTTATTTTGTGTAAGACCATCTGCAGGCCTTTAAAAAGAAACTGCATCATATTCCAGCAGTTTCTGTCTTCCACAGCCTTAATCACTTCTGAACAGCCAGAAGTTATGGAGACTTCTCTTCCTGGCACTGGAACCCTGGGCTGGGGATCCTGGTATGGGCCTGAAACCCCTCTGTGTTGCAACTGATCAAGGCCAGGAAGACCTACTCTTGCCTCCAGTAGATGGAAGAAAATACACAGAGCTGTGGGGATGCTTGACATGCCTTTATTCACATGTGGGTGAGCCACACATGCCACAAGCTACATTCCTAACTAGTTGGAACCCCCTACCTGTTTAAGTACTAGAGGGGAGCAAAGCCAGAAAACTGACAAAACCTTACACAACATAACATAACATAGTTCTGTGCATGTGAGCCCACTTTATGTTATGGGAACAGTTTATTGGACCCAGTCTCAAGGCTATGAAAACACTGGTTATCAGGCCCCTCCAAGGCTATGGGAACACTGCTCCTCTTAGTTATCCAAACACCTGGGCAAGGAAGCCAGACTGCCTCCACTTACCCTACAATCCACCCCTTTTAGATTCCTCGCCTTACAATCTATGTGAGGCTGTCTTCCGTGAGGTCCCTTGGCAAGGAGGGCAGAGCCCTGTACCTATAACCCACAACAGCAGTAGAGGCTACAGCAATAAGCAAGCAGCACACAAGTGCTGCTGCCCAGGACAACAAGAACCCACTGCCATTCAGTAGTCAGGGATGACCACCATTCCCGCAAAGGATCGCCTGTTAGGCTTTCAATGGCATGGGTCTCAGAAGCTAATGCCTGCAAAGCTTAACTAACATTGTGGTGGACATCAGGAACACATACACAGCAATCTGCCTCTACTAGGGCACATACCTCACCTTGGGATGCAGTAAGCATTATCTAAAGTCATATGATTCTGCAAGGCTACTTTTCTTAATTGATATACCTCCTCATTTAACAAACTTATAGAATAATGGGTATCATTCAGTGCATGAGCAGTGTGCAAAGCTAAAGCAGCAATCTCAGTCTCAGTGACTATGGAAGCAGCTTGAGGAGAAAAAACATCTAATGGATAATACCATCAGGCAGTACACTTTACCTGGTGTCATGCTTTGAACACTTCCCAGTTTTTTGGCTGAGTTCCAAGAGTTTTCTGAACTCGAGCAGGCAAATAAGGCCATCCCCAAGTACAATGACCTGTCCAATTTCCAGGCAGGTAAGGCCACCCACATGAGCCACACACCCAGAAGCCTTCAATAGGAACTCCAATAGGAGTGCTTTGCTCCTTGGAATGCTTGTTCTGAGGTCGGGATCCAATCCCAGTTCACCCCCTTCTTCACCAAGGCACATAAAGGAAGAACAACCTGGGCTAGGTAGGGCACAAATGCTTTCCAATACCCCAACAGGCCCAAAAATGTCTGGAGCTGTTTCAGAGTGGCAGGGGTCAGGTATGCCTGAATCTTATCTATCACTGCATGAGAGATGACTTTTGTCTACCCAACCAGACAACCCCCAAGAACTTGACAGACAATCCAGGCCCCTGAAGCTTGGTTTCACTGACTACCTGGCCACCTGACTTCAGGTGTGACAGCACTTGAGGCACTGATTTCTCTAGTCCTGCAAGAGAATCGCTGGTTAGCAAGATATCATCAATGTAGTAGAACAGGCACACTTCTGGAGGCCATGGCCACTTAGCCAGTTCCTCTGCCACAAGCCCATGACAGATAGTCGGGCTGTGCAAATACTCTTGAGGGAGCATGGTAAAAGTCCACTATGGCCTTTCCATGTGAAGGCAAACTGATCCTGGCTCTCTGGAGCCAGGTCAATGGAGAAGGCATTTGCCAAGTCAGCTACAAGGTGGTAAGTTCTCAGCTTATTAGTTAACTGGTCCATGAAGTCCATCACAGAAGGAACCGCTGCATGTAAGGGAGGAATGACTTTGTTGAGCTCCCTATAATCAACTGTCATTCTCCATGTACCATCTGGCTTTTTTACTGTCCACACAGGAAAGTTAAAAGGACTGTGGGTGGCCCTGCTTATGTCCACCTTCTCCAACTCCCCTATGGTTTCTGTGATTTCCTCATGCCCTCCAGGTAACCAATATTGTTTCACTGCCTTTTCCCATATTGGGGTGGCAATTGCACAGGAGGGTGATTAGCATGTACCCTCAAAGTGGCGTTTACCGCTCGCACCTGCAGGCAGAACTCTCCTGCAGCTTGGTGTAGCCGCAGACCCTGCAGTATGTCAATACCCAGGATATACTCAGGAATGGGGAAAACATAGACAGTGTATTCATGGGGGCAAGGGCAAATGCCCAATACCCAAAGAAAGCTGCACAGCATTCGTCCTTACACTCTGTCCCCCATAACCATCAATAGAGAACTCAGGCCCTGGAGACTTCTCAGGGTTTTCATGTAAAAGAGTACGTTCAGTTCCTGTATCCACATGCAATTAGCTAGTCACTGGTCCTGTAGCCACGAGAGCTAACACTTGCTGTACATTTGCAGGGGACCAGTGAATAGCTAATTCAACATGTGGCCTCTGGTACCCACCCATCCCCTGAGGATGGGTCCCTTAGCCTTGATCCTAGCAGAAAGACCAAAGGGTATCTCCTCCCTCATCTTGGGAGGTTGATGTAGCCAGATGATCTTCCAGCTGGACCAAGTGGGCTTCTTGGGACTCTCAGGGCTCTCTAGGCATACTCCCAGCTTTCCTCATCTGCTATTTCTTTTTCTGAGGCCGCAAGAAGCATTGGTCATCTCACAGCTGCTTCCAGAGCTCTAACAGGTATGCCTTCAGCTTCCTGTCAATCTTAGTGCGATTGACTCCAGCCCCTAAAAGATCTGACCACATCTGTGTTCTAGTGACCCAAACAGGACCACTAGTTGGTTAGGAAACAGAGGGACTCTGAGTAACTGTGTGCACAGCTTTCTGCTGGCGGCAGAACTCTGCCTCTCCCAGGGTAGCCACCATAGTCATGATGTCATTTGTGTCATGGCCAACAGACACCTGAGAAGTTCCATCAGCGAACCAAAAGAGAAGGGGGGAGTGTGTTGCAGCACAAGGTCTCTCATTCCTGATGTAAAACACTCATCATTGGGGCCCTGTGTGTTGGGATTGAACATGGCCTGGCACATGCCCAACTCCCACAAAATTTGCCCCAAGTCTGTGAAAGTCTGCCACTTGCTCACCATATCTGGTACATCACCCACATTTGCCCAGACAGTACAGATAGCTGCCATTGCCCACTACATCAAGGAATGTAAGCCCTGCCCTGCACTGTCTCTCTGGCTATTCTGCAGTCACTGGTGCAGGGAGGGATGTGTTGTGATAGAAGCTAACTTTTCTACCTCAGCATCAGAACACAAGATGCTGTCCACCCCTAGGCCCCACAAGTGCAAGAGCCATGCAGCTAAGGGCTCCCCAGGTCACTGGTGAAACTGATTCATGAGGTCGACCAGCTCAGCTTAGGTATATGTGTTACAGAACAGAGCCTGGGGTGGGGTGAGTGAATGATATGCTATTACCAAAAGGATCCCCCTTTTTCTCTGGGGGTTCTCACCCCCTATACTAGGTTCACTTTGCCCACCACCAGAGGAAAGATGTCTCTCAATGCCAGAGATTGGTGAAAAGAGAAGGAATTATTTATTTAAAAGTTATACAGACTTAGAGTAATAACTTAATGTCTTCATTAAAATACTAAAGTTCTTTAGAATATTCACAAGTGCACACAGTCCTTCTTTCTCCCCTTTGCCCAGTCCAGGGTACCATATCTGAGGAAAAGAAGTAGAAGTCCATGTTTCAGGCTCCTGGCACCATCAGCTGTGTTGCCGCCACAATCTCCAGTTAATCCAAAGCCATGTGGCACCTTCTCATGGCTCACCAGCAAGAGTCCTTTCACCCCTTTTCTTCCAGGCAAAGTCTCTCCTGCTTCCTAAGCCACATAGCAAAAGGGAGCACCCCAGAGCTGCA
The DNA here is from genome assembly GCF_004126475.2 of Phyllostomus discolor. Lineage (NCBI taxonomy): Eukaryota > Metazoa > Chordata > Mammalia > Chiroptera > Phyllostomidae > Phyllostomus > Phyllostomus discolor. Next base: position 49,009,557 of record NC_050198.1, read on the forward strand.
TGGTCCTAACTCTTGCCCAAGCCACATGATCCCAACCTCTGCCCAAGCCCCGTGGTGATTCCCTACTCTTCCAAAACCATGTGGTCCTGCCTCTGCCAAGGCCACATGCTGATTCCCGTCCTGATGCAGCTGCCACACCTGGGTTTAAATCCTCACTGATCTTCCTCTGCAGCCCCATTTCTGACTCCTCCCACAATCAGTTACACCTGACAGCATTCCTGTATCCTTCCAGCTTTACTGGGCTGCCATAGTAAGTCTGGGCAGGCATGGCCCCATCGCGTGGAGCCAACCATCTTCAAGTTGTCACACAGGCACTGTAACCAGGGGGAGTTGCTTCCCAGTTACATCGTGGATTGAAGTCACTCCTACCCATCCCTACCCCCTGCTCAAAGCATGGCCACAGCTATTTAACATATATATGAAACTAGTTAAAGGTTATAGATATGTTAAATGACTATGCCAGAGGTTAGCTGCAAAGCTGTTGCTATGCAAAACAGCTCTCAGTGGCCCTGCTCCATGTGTCCCATTCCCCAGCTCAGACGGGTGGGGGTGAGGACATGTATATATATTTTTCTCTAATATTTCCTGGACACCCTGAGTTCTGGACCCCATTACAGATCTCTATTTGGGGCCACCCTCTTGGCTGCACCATGTTACATATGGCCTATAAGTGGTGTGTTCCACCATTTGCACAGGGCCCACAGGGTTTCCCCCAGGTGCCATGAGCTGTAGGGGTTTCATATCCTGTATCACTATGGGGTGGGCCTTTCAGGGATGTGACTATGGGTCGACATCATCCTTCCCCAACTCTGACCCCGACCCCCACTCATCCGCTACAGAAGGAGACAGAGATCTGCCTCATTGTTCCACCACTGGCAGTTTTTCTTCTAGGCCACCAATCCTAGCTTCCAGGGATTCTTCTCATTCTTGGGGCTCATGTCTCAGAGTGCAACCTCTGTCTCAGCTCACAAAGTTGAAAGAAACACCCATTCCAAGGACCCCCTGGCTGCACCGGTGCTGGGCTGTTTCAGGGTCTCTCTGACCTCCCATAAGGCTTTCTCCGCGGTGTTGGGGGTGCCCCTGTTATCAAGCCACTCATGTGGAGGGGCCCAGGAGGCTAGGAGGCTCACTGCCAATTGCCACAGCCCCTCTGGCTCAGTGCACCCTTCAAGATTTCCCTCGGAAGATCCCAGGGTCTCCCCCATTTTCGTATTGTGGAGAATTCTACCGCAAACTACACCAATTGTGTTGTAACCAATCAAGGCCAGTCAGATCCACTCTTGCTTCTGGTAGATGGGAGAAAATGCAAGGAGCCGTGGGGATGCTTGACATGCCTTTATTCACGTGTGGGCAAGCCACGCATACCACAAGCTACATGCCTAACTAGTGGGAAGCCCCTACTTGTTTAAGTACTAGAAGGGTACAAAGCCAGAAAACTGAAAAAACCTTACACAACATAACATAACATAGTTCTGTGCATGCAAGCCCACTTTATGTTATGGGAACAGTTTATTGGACCCAGTCTCAAGGCTATGAAAACATTGATTATCAGGCCCCTCCAAGGCTATGGGAACACTGCTCCTCTTAGTTACCCAGACACCTGGGCAAGGAAGCCAGACTGCCTTCCCTTACCCTACACCCTCACTCCTAAGATATCCTTCCCGATTTTTAACCACCACACATGGGTATGGGACCATCTGTTCCACATCACTGCCTCTCCTCATCTGTGTCTCTGCCCCTCCTACCAGTCTCAGTGTGGTTCCCTCTTTAATTCCATAGTTGTAGGGCTTCCATTCAGCTCAGTTTCTGATGGTTCTGAATGATGGTTGTTTATATTTGTAATTTTGATGTGGTTGTGCAAGGAGGTGAGCCATGTTTATCTATACCTCCATCTTGACCAGAAGTCTGTACATAATTCTTCAAAGAGAAATACCATGGTTGTAGTGTGGGTACAACAAAACATGGTAGTTTGAGGTCATTTTTTTTTGCCTTCAAAGGTTAATTTAATTATTTGGACAAGCCTTTCACCAACCAGAAATTATTATCCAACTTTACAAGTATCAATACTTGTAAAGATATATATTTGTCCATTTAAATATCTATTGTCTGTCTCTCCCAGATTGAAAGCTTTATGAGGGCAGATAATATGTGTATTTTGTTGTAACAATGTAATATCTAGTATGGAACCTGGCACATGGTAGGCATTCAATAAATACTTGATTTATTTTCATGAAATAAATGATAAGCAGATAATGTTTGCCAAAAATTGTTTTTATTAAATAGGAAAAATAACATAAAATTAACCATTTTAAATAACCTGATTTTATTCATAGTTGTAAACTTCAGTACAATTATATAATGTTTTTGAAAGAAATAGATATAATTTTAGATCATACCAACATCAAATATTTCTTGATGCATTTGATTTGTAAAAAAATATATAATATAAGGATTTTTAAATGCGTTTTCTTCAATTAAGTGCTTATTGGTTGAGAATAATTACCTTTTCTTATACAGACCTAATTTTATATATTGTAAATCAATTTTTTAAAGGTACATATTAGGTCCTATATACATTGTAGATTAAAGCAAAGGATCTGAAATTGGATACATTGGGCTACTTTATTTTTAAAATGAAGCCTGCCAATAGATGACTATGATGCTACATTAACAGATGTGCTAATTGCAGTAACTACTCCAAGGTAATCAAATCTTAAAATCACATTTCATAAGATTCTTTAGATCAGAAGGTAGAAATAGTAAAATATTTTCATTATAACATGAAACCTACAGAAAGGAAATCCAGTGGCAGTGTTAACCTTCTAAATATTTCAGGCTATCTGCCAAAATAAGCAATTCAACCCTTGTTGCATATACATTCACTAAAGAAGGAGAAGGAAGCTTTAGAAGAAATCCTTGACTATAAAGCATATGCCCACTAACTTTTCCTAGGAGCTTACAGACTGTCAAGGACTCTGACTTTCTAGCAGTGTTCCCTTCAATATAATCCAAGAGCCTAGCAGGAAAGCAACGGCTGCCACAACACAAACCTTTTCATTACTGTACTAACATAGGTCCAAAATGTCCATACCTTAACTTGTGTTGAAAACATGCTAAGCTCTATGGTACAACTTTGGGGCTCAATAGTTTATTACATTTATTTGTTTTTTTTTTTTTTAAGTTTGTGTATTGGCACCATACTATTTTAGCTATTGTAGTTTTTGAACCAGTTTCTATAATTTGTTAGAGTGAATTCTCCTTGTTAGTTTTCTTTTCAGTATATATATGTTTTCCTAGCTATATTTTCCTTAGGATTGACTTTAAAATCACTTCATCAAAGTATAAAAATAATCTCTGGGATTTTTACTGTAAATATTATTAAAACCATATATTAATTTCAGAGGACTTTAAAAACTTGAACATTTTTGTGTTCTCATTCATCAAGGGTTTTTTTGTAAAGTTTTGTAATTTCTTTCATATAGGTCCTGCACATTTATTGTTGAGATTATCCTTAGATATTTTTGATGTTTTGATATCACAGCAAATAACATTTCCACTGTGTTTAATAACTGCTTACTGAAATGTTCAGGAAAACTTGTAAACACTAAGATTTTCATTTTAAATGTATTTAATTTATATTCTCATGTGTTAGGGGATCATTGAATTTGCAGATATTGTGTCTCATGTTTTCCATTAGTGACACATCTTATTTCGGTTACCTGCTTTATTGAACTGGTTAGGAAACTAAAATAAATAAGTAAATAAATCATAACGATGACAGCAGTTCTTCTTACATTATTTCTGATTTGAATAGGAATGCACTTATGGTATTTTCTAATACATATGATGTTAGCTGTTGATTTAGGATAGATATTTACTCTCTCAGTAAGGAAAATATATTATACTCTTTGTGAATTAACATGTCATCTTTCATCTTCTATTCTTCTCCATATTGTTGCAAATTTAACACATGTAAGGTGGAAGAATGGACTACATTGTTTTTTTTGTATAAAACTGTCCTCTCACATTTAAATGTCTTTTAAAACATTTTGAGGGGAAAGGTCAAAACAGTTTGAATTTGACCTTGGATGAAGGTCATACAATGCAATATACAGATGATGTAGCATAGACTTGTACACTTGAAACCTACATAATTTTATTAACCAATGTCACCCCAATAAATTTAACTAAAAATTTAAAAAGTAGAGCTAATGAAGGTCTGTAGAAGATTGGAAATTATTAAACTTAAAACATTATGATAGTGATCACTCTTTCTATGAATGTGAGCCATTCACCTGGAAGAAGGTGAAGTCAAATGAATGAGTTTGTAACTTGCTTTGCACATGTAGCATTTTTGTATTAGAAAGAATGGCATTTTGGAGGAAAATAAAAAAGGGAGAGAACCAGAAAGACTTTTTTTACTATGAATATTAAAGAAAGGAAGGAAAAGAACTGCCACTGCCCTCTAAATTTAATTAAGAGCACTAAGAAAGTGAGTTGTTCCCATAAAAGACATAAAGGTAGTTAACAGCTTTTGACATATGTAGGAGTGAGAGAGGGTAACACAGTGTGGAGATTTCGTCACTGTTAGTTTGAAGATTGTTAGTTAATATAGTGGCTTAAGTAACTGCCAGGCTTTGTCAAGATCAGGGGTGTTGAACCCATGGCCCACAGGCCACATGCAGCACAGGACGGCTATGAATGTGGCCCAATACAAAATAGTAAATTTACCTAAACCATTATGAGATTTTTGGTGATTATATGTCACAATGTCATGTAAAATAAATGTACGTATGCTCTCACTATTTGGATGCATGTGAGGTTTCAGTTTTATAGTGGTGTGCAGCTTCCAGTGTGTTATCTTCCAAGTGCTGACAGTAGAATTGACACCATCAGACTTTATATGTGCTTGTGGTGACTCAGCAAGGCAACAATTATGAATAATATTTTAACCTACCACTGCAATGTTAGGCATTTAGTGTTATTTAGCAGTCAGGTAAGCATTCTTATTTGATTATTAAAGATACTTCCACACCTCTGTGGCACCTCACACATTGTCTGCCATGCTTTACAATTGGCACTCTGCTTCACCCTGCCAATTGCAACGAAGAGAGCCGTGAGAGAGCCCAAACCTTCCTTTCTATTTTCTTTTTTTATTAAAGATTTTATTTTTATTTATTTTTAGAGAGGGAAGGGAGGGAGAAAGAGAGTGAGAGAGAAACATCAATGTGCGGTTGCTGGGGGTCATGGCCTGCAACCCAGGCATGTACCCTGATTGGGAATCAAACCTGCGACACTTTGGTTCACAGCCCGCGCTCAATCCACTGAGCTACATGAGCCAGGGCTGCTTTCTATTTTCCTGTCAATCAATTTTCACCATAAAATTCAATAAAGTCCTTTATCTACTATTATTTTTATTCCAAGCATGACTTCTACAACATCTCAAAAGGAAAAAGAACCCCCCAAATGAAATATTATGAATGAAGGAAGGTTGTTCAGTGAAAAGTGGGAAGATAACTACTTATTTACTGAGAGAATTAGTAAGGCATTCTGATAAAATTTGTAGGGAATTTCTGCAAGTTTTCAAAGATGATAATTTGAAAAGGCATTATATGCAAAAACAGGCTGCCAGATTCAATGTATATGAAGATTGTGTCATGAGGACAAAATAGCAGAACTGAAAAGTCTGTCTTCTCAACAACAACAACAAAAAATTCAGTTACAAGTCAAGCAGAGTCCACTGTGATGTGGTAGCATATTTAATAGCAAAAAATCAAAACCTTTTACTTATGGTGAGTTTATTAAGTAAGGTATACAAAGCATTGCAGATGTAATTTGCCCTGAAAACAAAAGGGGGTGATATTTCTAAAATTAGTTTGCCTCACCAGACTATAGTTATGTGAATTGAAGAAACTGGAAAATCTATTGAAAGAAATCTGGAGAGTAAAGCTGTAAATTTTAAATTTTATATTTTGGTGGTAGATGATAGCACTGATGCTACAGGTATGGCTTAATGTGCCCTTTTTATTGGAAGTATTGATGAATTCAATATCTCTGAAGAAATGGCTTCTTTAGTGCCATTAAAAGAAACAATTAAATCAAGAGATTTTTTTTCTTCTTAACAGCTTCTTTTTCTGTTTTATTTTTTATTTCTATAGTCTCATTCTTTTTGTTGTTCAAGTACAGTGGTCTCCATTTCCTCCAACCACTCCTCCCCACCCCAACCAACCCAACATCCCACCATCGATACTAAACTTCTTTGGCTTTCTACAGGTGTCCTTTATACATGTTCCTTGACAACCCATCCCTCTTTTCCCCCAATATCACCTCCCACCTTCCCTCTGATTGCTATCAGTTTGTTCTTTATTTCAATGTCTCTGGTTATATTTTGCTTGCTTCTTTGTTTTGTTGATTATGCTCCACTTATAAGTGATCATATGGTGTTTTTCTGTCAACAACTGCTTTATTTCATTTAGCATAATGCTCTCCAGATCCATCCATGCTGTATTGAAGGGAAGGAGCTCCTTTCATTCTGCTGCATAATATTCCATTGTGTAAATATACAACAGTATTTGATCCACTCATTTACTGATGGGCACTAAGGCTCTTTATAACACTTGGCTATTGAAAACTGTGCTGCTATGAACATTGGGGTGAACAGGTACTTTTGAATTGGTGTTTCAGGATTCTTAGGATATAATCCCAGCAATGCAATTGCCAGGACAAAAGGCAGTTCCATTTTTAGTTTTTGGAGGAAATTCCATACTGTTTTCCACAATGGCTACACAACTCTACACTCCCACCAACAGTGCACTAGGGTTACCTTTACTCCATATCTTCTCCATCACTTGTTTGTTGATTTATTTATGATGCCCATACTCACTGGTATAAAGTGGTGTCTCACTGTGGTTTTAACCCAGTGATGTCTCACTGTGCATCTCTATGATGGCTAGTGATACTGAGCATCCTTTCATATGTCTCTGGGCCCTATGTATTTCCTCATCAGAGAAGTGTCTGTTCAGACCTTTTGTCCATTTATGAATTGGGTTGTGTGTCTTCCTGGAGTAGAGTTGTGAGGTCTTTATATATTTTGGAGATCAAACCCTTTTCTGAAGGCAAATATGTTTTCCCATATAACTGGTTCTCTTTTCAATTTAATGCTGTTTTCTTTAGCCGTGAAGAAGCTTCTTATTTTGATGAGATCCCATTTGTTTGTTCTTTCCTTTATGCCCCTTGCTCATATCAGTGAAAATATTACTGTGTGGAATATGTGATATTTTCCTGCCTATGTTCTTCTGTAGGACTTTTAAGGTGTCATGACTTATATTTAAGTCTTTTATACGCTTTGAATTTATTTTTCTGTATGGTGTAAATTTGTTACCAAGTTTCACCTTTTTGCATGTAGCTGTCCAGCTCTCCCAAAACCTTTTGTTGAAGAGGCTATTTTTACTCCATTTCATCCTTCTGCCCCCTTTGTTGAAATTTAATTTATCATAGAGACTTAAGTTTATTTCTGGGCACTGTATTCTGTTCCATTTTCTATGTGTCTCTTCTTATGCCAGTACCAGGCTGTTTTGATTACAGTAGCCTTGTAATATAGTTTGATATCAGGCATTGTGATCCCTTTTACTTTGTTCTTCTTTCTCAAAATTGCTGTGACTATTTGGGGTCATTTATGATCCCATATAAACTTTTAAAATATTTGTTCTCTATATGTGAAATGTCATTGGTACTTTGATAGGGATTGTGTTGAATGTATAAATTGCTTTGAGTAGGATGGACATTTTGATGATGTTAACTCTTCCAACCATGAACATGGTACATGCTTCCATTTGTTTGTGTCTTCCTTAATTTCTTTCTTCAGTGTTGTGTAGTTTTCTAAGTATAGGTCTTTTACCTCTTTTGTTAGGTGTATTCCTAGGTACTTTATTTTTGTTGTTGCTATATCAAATGGGATTTTTCTTCCTGATATCTGTTTCTAATATTTCATTGTTGGGTACAAAAATGTCTTTGAATTCTCAACATTGACTTTGCATCCCACTGTTTTGCCAAGCTCACTTATTAGGTCAGTTAGTTTTTTGGTGAAGTCTACAGGATTTTTTATGTACATTATCATGTCATTTGCAACAATGACGGTTTTGCTTCCTCCTTTCCAAATTGGATGACTTTTGTTTATTTTTCTTGTCTGATTGCTGTGGCTAAGACTTCCAATACTATGTTGAATAGGAGTGGTGAAAGCAGACATCCTTGTCTTGTTCCATCTCTTAGTGGGAAAGCTTTTAGTTTTTTCCATTGATTATGATGTTGGCTGGAGATCTGTCATATATGGCCTTTACTATGATCAGTAATGCTCCCTCTATTCCCTCTTTGCTGAGTGTTTTTTTATCATAAATGGGTGCTGTACCTTATCAAATGCTTTTTCTATATCTATTGATATAATCATGTGGGTTTTGTCTTTCCTTTTATTTATGTAGTGTACTGCATTTACTAATTTGTGAATATTGTACCATCCTCACATCTCTGAGATGAATCCCGCTTGATCATGGTGTATGATGTTTTTAATGTATTGCTGGATTTGGTTTGCCAATATTTTGTTGAGGATTTTAACGTCTGTGTACATCAGTGGGATTGTCCTGTAGTTTTCTTTCTTTGTTGTATCTTTATCTGCTTTGGGGATTAGAATGATCCTGGATTCATAAAAAGGGTTTGAGAGTCTTCCATCTTCTTGGATTTTTCTGAATAGTCTGTCCTCAATTACTGCCTCAATTTCTTCAGCTGTTATTGGTCTGCTCAGGCTTTCGGCTTCTTCTTCATTCAGTTTTTAAAGATTATATTTTTCCAGAAATTTGTCCATTTCACCTAGATCTTCAAATTTCTTGGCATATAGTTCTTTGAAGTAATTTCTTACAATACTTTTTATTTGTGGTATCAGGTATAATGTCTCCACTTTCATTTTTTGTTTTATTTGGACCTTGTCTCTCTTTTTCTTGATGAGCCTGCTTAAAGGCTTGTTGATTTTGTTTCTCTTCAAAGAACCCACCAGCTCCTGGATTTATTGAGCCTTTGAATTGTGTTTTAGTCTCTATGTTGTTTAATTCTTCTCTGATCATGTTTTTTTCCTTCCTTATACTTGCTCTGTATTGTATTTGTTGTTGTTCCTCAAGCTCTTGTAGGCATAGGGTTACACTGTTTTTTTGAAATCTTTCTACCTTTTTTTAGGTAGGCCTGTATGGCTATGAACTTTCCTCTCAAGACTGCCTTCACTATGTCCCATAAGTTTTGGATTGTTGTGAGTTCATTTTCATTAGTTTCCAGACACTTTTTGCTTTTTTCCTGGATCTCATTTTTGACCCATTTATTGTTTAATAGCATGGCATTCAATCTCCATGAGTTTGAGTGTTTTTGAGTTTTTTCCTTGAGGTTGGTTTCTAGTTTTAGTCCCTTGTGGTCAGAAAAATGCTTGGTATGATTTCAATGGTCTTGAATTTGTTGAGGCTTGTTTTGTGTCCTATCACGAGGTCTATTTTTGAAAATGTTCCATGTGCATTTGAAAAGAGTGTGTATTTTGGGATGAAGGGTTCTGGATCTATCTGTTAAGTACATTTGATCTAGGACAAGGCCACAATACTTTTGTTGATATTTTGTTTGGAAAATCTGTCAATTTTTCACAGTGGGGTGTTAAAATCCCCTACTATAACTGTGTTGCTGTCAATATCTTTCTTTAAGTCCTCCAAGATTTCCCTTATGCATTTGGGTGCTCCAAAGTTGTGTGCATACATGTTTATAATGTTTATTTCTTTTTGATGGATTCTTCCCTTGAGTATTATGAATTGTTCTTCAGGTCTCCTTTTATAGCCCTGTTTTTGAAGTCTGTTTTTTCTGATATGCCTATTGTTATCCCAGATTTTTTTCCTGTCCATTTGCATGGAATATTGTTTTCCAATCCTTCACTTTCAGCCTGTGTAGGTCTTTTGTTCTGAGGTGGGTCTCTTGTAGGCAGCATATGTGTGGGCCATGCTTTCTTATCCATACAGCTATTCTAGGTCTTTTGATTGGAGATTTTAATCTATTAATGTTTAAAGTTATTACTGATTGGTACTTATTCATTTTACTTCCTTCATACTTGTGTTCATCTCTTTCTCACTGTTTTAATTAAAGCAGTCCCTTTAGCATTTCTTGCATTACATGTTTGGTGGATATGTTTTCTTTCTGCCTTCTTTTGTTTTGGAAACTCCTTATTTTGCCTTCCAATTTAATTGAGAGCTTTGCTGGATAGAGTAGTCTTGGTTAGGGGCCTTGGTTTTTCATTAATTGGAATATTTATTGCCATTCCTTTCTGGCTTGTAATGTTTCTGTTCAGAAGTCAGCTGCTAGCTTTATTAAGGCTCACATGTATGTTACTTCCTGTTCCTCCCTTTCTGCCTTTAAGACCCTCTCTTTGTCTTGCAGTTTTTGCCATTTTAATTATGATGTGTCTTGAAGTGGGCCTCTTTCGGTTTTTCTTGATTGGGACTCTCTGTGTTTCTTGGATTTGTATGACTTTGTCTCTCATCAAATTAGGGAAGTTTTCTATCATTACTTTTTCAAACAGGTTTTCTCTCCCTTGCTCTTCTTCTTCTTCTCTGTCTGGTATCCCCATTATACAGACATTATTAGAAAGACTGTTGTCTTTCACTTCCCTTAACACGTCTGTGTTCCTTCTGATTCTATTTTCTTTTTCTTACACTTTCTGAGTGTTTTTTTCCTACTTTGTATGCCAGCTCACTGATTTGATCCTCTGCTTTATCTAGCCTGTTTTAGATACCGTCTACTGTGTTCTTCATTTCAGAAATTGGATTCTTCATTTCCTCTTGGCCTTTGTTGATATTTTCTATTTCCTTTTTCATGTTTTTAAAGTTTGCAGCAAGTTCATTGTAGTTTCCATGTAGTTTTGCGTAATTGTCAGTGAGCTCATAGAGCTTTCTTATAACCATTGCTTTGAGCTCAGTATCTGATATTTGACTTGCCTCTATTTCATTTAGCATTCTATCTGAGGCTTTCTCCTTCCTTTCCATTTGTTGTTTTTTTTTCTTTGTTTTCCGATTGTATATGAGACTCTTTTTGTTTACCTCTGCTTCTTCAATTGATTTGTTTAGACTCCCTGTCTTGTGCTGTGAACTTCTATGGTAGGAGACCTGTGAGATTCAGTGGTGCAGTCTCCTTGATCTCCTGAATTGCTGCTTGGGATGCCATTTATGTTGGTTCTCTAGATGTATTTGAGTTTTGATTATTGTTGGGTCTTTCTTTTGTGGGTACTTCCATCCAGCTGGTTGACTGAGGGTCACTCTGCCCACCTTGTCCTGTATGCTACTCTGTAGGTGTAGACAGGTTGTGCCGAAGCTGGTATCTCTGTTTGTCTGAGGTTATAAGGCTTTTCTCTAACTATTTTTCATTTGTTTGTTCTGGGTAATTTCTCCACAGTTTAGCTGTAATTCCAGATTGGTCATAGGAGGAGGTTAGTGTTGCTTCCACTCATTCCTCTGCCTTCTTCCTTTATTGTCTGTTGGTAATTCCTTTGTTGGTAGGTTCTCTCTTCCAGCAGGCATATTGGTGTTCACAGTTCCTACCTATTCTTGTATGTGATCAATTGTGGGGGGAAGACAAAGTGGATTAAGACAGCAGTAGAGTATTCTATAGGATTTAAAGTACCAGCACATAGAGAAGAGATAGAAGATCCCTTGGATAAGAATAGCATTAACCATGATATTTCAACCAACTAGCTACTTTTTAGAAAGGGTGAAAAAGAGGTAAGACTCTTGTTAGAGTAGGGATGGCTTGTGAGCTGAATCCAGAAGACAGATCACTTGTGGGAGGTGATATTATGAGATATACTGATAGTAAAGGACAGAAAGTAGGTGTACTATGAGAGAGAATAGCAGTATACACAATAGTAATAAAGCTGCGGAAGATAGTGAAATGGGGTAAGATGGGGGAATGCTATGTAGTATTTACAATTACATGGAGCAATAATTACTTACAATAATACTGGAACAACAATAATATGACAAGAATTATATGATCTGAATAACAAGAATAGGAAATTCATGACCAAGAGTAGTGTGCTATTGGAACACAAGTGAAGTGAAAGAAGGAAAATTAAATTTCTGTATGAAAGAAAGAATAAGGGGAAGCAGTCAAACAATGCAATTAAACAAACAAAGAAAACTAAACAGAATGAAGAGAAATAAAAAAGAACTAATAAAAGAGAAGTAGTAAAGTTAATGAGAAAAATAATAATACAATAAACAATAACATGCAAGTTCTCTAGGACAGCAAAGTGAAATTTGTCTCAGTTTCTCAGTTGTTGTGGTTAGACTTATGATCCCTCTTTGGGTCTGTCTCTGGACTTTCACAGTTCCAGGTCTTATTGTCTCACTTGGGGGAGGTAAAAAATGTCTCCTGCTTATTTTAAATCCACCAAGCAATTTCTGCTGATGTTCCTGGATGCTACAGGCTGAGGGGGGTTAGGCTTCGCTTTTCTCCCTTCCTATGGTTTTGTGAGGATGGAAGCCAGGTCTGAGCTGCAATCTTCACAGTTGCCCAGCCTCCAGCCTAGTGCCTCCATCCAGTGCCAGGCCCCACTGTCCTTCTGCACCAGGCCGGTGCCTTTAATCCACAACTTGTGCATATGTGCAGGGCACTAATTAGGGGCAAGTCACACACCACCTTTCTCCTCTTTGCTGTCCTAGATGCTGGGCACTCTCAAAATCTCTCATGGTAGTTCAGCTCCCCTACTGAGTTAAGTCTTTCTTGGGACTGCTAACTCCCTGAGCCCTGATGCCTCTTCTGAACAGTTCATATAGGGTGCCTCCTCCTTGCTCTTAGTGAGCCAGCCACACTGTGGTGGCTGGTGCAGCAGCCTTGGGGAAGGGGTGACTGCAGTGGCTGTGGCAGCAGCGAGGGGCAGTTATGGTGGTGGAGGTTGTGGGGGCACAGCCTCGGTGGCAGCAGGGTATTCTGCAGCAGTGGCAGTGGCAAGGTAGGACAGCAGCAGTGGCTGCGGCAGCAGGGGGCCAGCAGCTGTGTGAGAGTTCCTTAAACAGTGGCTGAAAACCTTTTTTTGAATAAAATCCTCTTGTTTAAGCCTGCTGTTCTTAACAAGCACCCAGCTTTTCATATAGCCCAACTTTCTAACCAGATTGGAGACTGTCTGGGTCAGAGTCTGTCACAGCTCAGCTCTTCTCCCTTCTCCAGGTGTCACCTGGCTCTCCAATTTCTCTGGTAATGACCCAGCTGGCATCCACAGTCTTTGCAGGTAAACACTGCCTCTGTGTTTTTACCATTTTGTCTTTATTCTCTCCAGTGACTTCAAATATCCAGGTCCATCCAGGTGCTTCTCTGCCATCCCTGTTTGTTTTGGGAGGAAACTTGATTTGGCTCTCATCCAAGGATCCTGTGACAGGCGCTGGGGCGGGGACTGCAGCAGCTTGGTCCCTGTGCTGATCCCAGGGACCTTACCGTCCCAACACAATCTCCGTGCCATTTGTTTTTGAATATCCTCTACAATTTTGGCCTCCAAACTTCATATATGCTGGGATTCAGTTGGCTGTTCACTCTGTTCCTCAGAAGATCAGCTAGGTGTTCTACTTGTGAGCAGGGAGAAGTGTGCTCCATTCCCACCTACCTCAGCAGCTTCTTCCAACCTCTCAATTGTTTCTTTCGTGGATCATACCTTTGATCTTACAGTTGGTGTGTTGGCACAAAGTGAATATGGCCATTGTTGGTTGGATTTAATGTTTGTTGATATTGTATACAAAAAAGCTACCACCAAACTCAGGTCATCTAGGTTTTATCCTATGTTATATTTTTGGTATTTTAAATTTTTTTTCATTGTACATGTAGGTCTATGAACAATTTTGAGTTAATTTTTTGTAATGTGTGTATGGTCTGTGTCTAGATTAGTATATTTGTATGTGGATGTTTAGTTGGTCCAGTACAATTTGTTGAAAAGAATATAGCCAGTCAAGATGGAGGCATAAGTAAACACAGCTTATCTCCTTGCACAACCACATCAAAATTACAACTAAACTATAGAACAACCATCACTCAGAACCATCAGAAATCAAGTTGAATGGAACTCTGATAATTACAAAATTAAATAAACCAAATCCATCTAGACTGTTAAGAGGGCTGGAGACACAGAGACATGTACCAAGCTGGTTCCATACCCATGTGTAGTGGACAAAAATTTAGGAGAGATATCTCAGGAGCAAGGAGTGCCAGCCTCACACATAGCACCCAACACAGGTTTCCAGTGCTAGGAAGGTAAGTCCCCATAACTTCTGACTGCAAAAAGCAGTGGTGATTGAGTTGGTGGAAGGAAATTCTGGAGTCCTAAGCAATTCCTCTTAAAGCAGTGGTTCCCAACATTTTTAGCACCAGGGACTGGTTTCATGGAAGACAATTTTTCTATGTACTGGGATTTAGGGGTGATGGCTTTATACCCTGCCACCAGATACAACTCATCACTTGCCACTCACTGATAATGTTTTGATATGAGTCTGTAAGCAAGTAATTTATTATGGTTTTTCTGCAGTCAAACCTTTTTGCTAATAATGATCTGTACTTGAAACCACTCCCCAGAGCTAGCGTCATTGTCTCAGCATTATCTCAGATCATCAGGCATTAGATTCTCATAAGGTGTGCACAGCATAGATCACTCACATGCGCAGTTCACAGTAGGGTTCACAATCCTATGAGAATCTAATGATCTGACAAGAGATAGAGCTCAGGAGGCAACACAAGTGATGGGGAGCCCTTGTAAATATAGATGAAGCTTCACTTGCTTATCCACAGTATACGTCCTTGTGTGTGGTCCAATTACTAACAGATGGATGGGGGCCCATGTCATAAAGAGCTCACACACAAACTTATGCAGACTCACTCCTATGAGCTCCAGCACTGGTATAGCAGCTTGAAAGACACCAGTGGCACACACAGAGGAACTGAAGTATCTAGCATGAAGAGTGCTAGGGGACAGCTTTCTCCCAGACAGAAAGGCAGGCAGAGATCATTTTTTCTTTTATGTGTCCTTCCTCTACAGAGCCACAGAGCCAGTAGGTAGGTGCCATATCTGAGATACCATCAATCAGGTTAACACTATTTTTCCTGCTCTGAAGGTTCCCTGAGGCTCCACTCCACCCAACAATTGGACCACCCACACTGTTAACAGTGGCTTTTCCATATGAATGACTGTTTTTGGATCATGCTTCACAACTACTACATTCTCTCAAACAATCAAAAGCCTGCCTCAGTGAGTCCACAGACCCTGTACCTCTTACTATGTGGCTCCAGGCCTAACAACAGCCAGCTGAGGTTCACAGCTTGACTTTGCCTAGGAACCTCCAAGCCCAGCACAAGTAGCAGCCATCTGCAGATTGCTTTGTATCTCATGCAGGATGGCCCTGGGAAGAATACAGGTGGAGGCTGAACCTGGCTTGCACCACACCAAAAAACCCAGATCCTGAGCACCCAGTGGACAAATACAGGCTAGGAAGGAGCACCATCATCCTGTCCCTACATAGATGATCCTCCATAGAATGCAGAAGTTGGTGGTCAGTGGTCATAGCCATTCCTTTCAGTGAACTGACCTGGGTAAATCCCTCCCATGGACCTGACAATAGCACTCAAGGCTCAACTACATGAGGAGGGTGTACTCAGTTCATATAAAGGGTGTACCTTGAGTACCCAGGTTGGGTGATAGGGAAGGCTGTGCTACTGGACCTTATTGGAAACCTCCTACATTAAGCCATGCTATTAAGACATGGAGTTATAGCAGCACCACCTAATAAATAGAAACCAACACAGGAAGGCTGCCAAAATTAGGAGAAAAAGAAACATGGCCCAAATGAAAGAACAGATCAAAACTCCAGTAAAGGAACTAAACAAAATAAAAATAAGACTCTATCACATACAGAGTTCAAAACACTGGTTATATGGATGCTCAAGGAGTTTAGTGAGGACCTCAACAGCATAAAAATATCCAGTCAGAAACAAAGGATATACTAATTGAAATAAAGAATGATTTACATAGAAACAACAGTAAGGTGGATGAAGCCAAGAATTATATCAATAGTTTGGAACATAAGGAAGCCAAAAACAAATCACAGCAACAAGAAGAAAAAAGAATCCAAGAAACAAAGATAGTGTAAGGAGCCTCAGGGACAACTTCAAGCAATCCAACATTTGTATCTTTCTTTTGGTGCTAGAAGAAGAACAGAAAAAAAATATGAAATTGAAATCTATTTGAAAAAATAGTGAAAGAAAACTTCCCTTATCTGGTGAAGGAAATAGGTATACAAGTCCAGAAAGCACAGAAAGTTCCAAACAAGAAGGATGCAAAGAGTCCCACTCTAAGACACATCATAACTAAAATGACAAGGTTCAAGATAAAGAGAAAATATTAAAAGCAGTGAGAGGAAAGCAGTTAGTTATCTACAAAGGAGCCCCCATAAGAATGTCAGTCAATTTCTCAAAAGAAACAGTGCAAGCTAGAAGGGATTGGCAAGAAATATTCAAAGTTGTGAAAAGTGAGGACCTACAGCCAAGATTGCTGTACACAGGAAAGTTATCATTTAGAATCAAAGGGAAAATAAAGATCTCCCCAGACAAGAAAAAACTAAAGGAGTTCATCATCCCCAATACAATATTATATAAAATGTTAAAGGGACTTCTTTAAGAAGAAGAAAAAGATCAAAACTATAAACAATAGTGGAAATAAATATATCTATCAATAATTGAATCTAAAAATCTAATTAAACAAACAAGAAGAGAGGCAGAACCATAGATATGGAAAGCATTTTGATGGTTGCCAAATGGGAGGAGGGTATGGGACAATGAATGAGGAGGTAAGGGGATCAAGAAGAACAAATTGATAGTTACAGAATAGCCATGGGGATGTGAAGTACAGTATAGGAAATTTAGTGGACAAAGAACTTATACTCATGACCAATGGACATAAACAAAGTTGTGGGTGCTGCATGAGGGAGTGAGTGGTGCTGTTTGGAGTGGGAAAAGGGAATATTGGGAATATTTGGAATATTGTAATAGCTTAATCAATAAAATACAGTTAAAACTGAAAAGACGATCTTTCTTCCATTGCATTGCCTTTGTCCCTCTGTTAAATATCAGATAACTATATGCACGTGAGTCTATTTCTAGTCTCCATATTCTGTTCTAATTTTTCTTGGTCTATGCTCTCACTAATGTGACATTTTATTTTATTTTATTGTTGTTCAATTACAGTTGTCTGCATTTACTTCCCCCCAATTCCCCCCACTCTCCCTCAACCCCAGCCATCCCCACCTCCTTCCCTTGTTTCCACCACCCCCCTTGGTTTTATTAATATGACATTTTTATTACTATAGCCTTATACTAAGTCTTAACATTGGGCAGTATCAGCCTTCTTTGTTTTTGTTCCTCGATATTATGTTAGTTATTTTAGATACTTTTTCTCCATGTTAATTTTAGAATCAGTTTATCAATGTCCACAAAATAACTTGGTGGGATTTTTATTGTGGTTGCACTGAATCTACAGATCAATTTTGGAAGAACTGACATCTAATCATTATTGAGTCTTCCTAACCATGATCATGGAATATCTCTCCATTTATTTAGTTCTTTGATTTTTTCATGAGTTCTTTAGTTTTCCTTATATAAATCTTGTACATTTTTGTTATGTTTATTCCTAAGTATTAATACTTCATTTTAAGGGTGCTAATGTAAATGACTTTTTGTGTTTAATTTTTAAAGATTTTATTTATTTATTTTTTTAGAGAGGGAAGGGAGGGAGAGAGAGAGAGAGAGAAAGAGAGAGAGAGAGAGAGAAACATCAATGTGCGGTTGCTGGGGGTTATGGCCTGCAACCCAGGAATGTACCCTGGCTGGGAATCGAACCTGGGACACTTTGCTTCCCAGCCCGCGCCCAATCCACTGAGCTATGCTAGCCAGGGCTACTTTTTGTGTTTAATTTTTAATTACAATGGTCTATTGCTGATATATAAGAAAGTGACTGACCTTTTTAGTTTAGGAATTTTTTTGTAGACTCTTTCATATTTTTATATAAATATGTTATCTATAAATAAAGACAGTTTATTTCTTACCAATCTGTATAATTTTTATTTCCTTTATTTGTCTTATTGCATTAGCTAGGGTTTCTGGTATGTTGTAAAACAGTGGTGAAATTAGCTGTTTTACATCAACACTGACAATGCCTGTCTTTTATTTGGTGTATTTAGATCACTTACAGTTAAAGTGATCATTGATATTTTGGATTAATATCATTGGACAGTATTTGTTACTGTTTATATTTGTTGCCTTTGTTCCTTTTTCTATCTTTTTATTAACTCTTTTTCTGCCTATTGTGGTTTTAATTGCATATTATAAATGATTTAATCTTCTGTCCTTTCTATATCAGTTATATATTTTTCTTATATTTTAGTGGATGCCCTAGAATTTATAAAATATGTTTAAAACTAAACCAAGACCACTTTGAAGCAACACTATGCTACTTCACAGATAATTTAAGTACATTATCACAAAATATTGCTAATTCCTTCATCACATTCCTTGTATCATTTCTATAATTTTTTCACTTATAGATAAGCATACATAATGATATAGTAATACATAAGCATCATAATCAGATACATTTTTCTATTATTATTTTGAACTATTATCATTCAGATCAATTAAGAATAAAAACATTAGGTCTTCTGGTCAAGATGGAGGTATAAGTACACTTTGTATCCTCACACAAACAAAAGAAGGAAAACCACAAGTTGAGAACAAAAAACAACCAGAACTACCAGAAAATTGAACTCTATGGAAGTCTGACATGCAAGGAGTTAAAGAAGAAACATTCATCCAGACCAGTAGGAGGAGTGGAGACAGGCAGCCGGGCAGAAAGGACTCATGGCAAGGCAGTGGCTGAAGGACAAGGGCAGGCAAGGTGGTGGCTGGTGGACTGGACAGTCCCACATTTGTGTGTGGAAAAATCAGGAGGAACATCTGGGGAATGAGACAAACCACACTACCTAGGATTCCAGCACAGGGGATAAAGCCTAAAAACTCCTGACTGAAGAAACTTGTGGGTGTGTTGGCAGCTGAGGAACTCCAAGCCTCACAGAAGAGTTCACTGGAGAAACCCAAAGGGTCCTAGAACATACCCAAACCCACCTACCTGGAAGTCAGCACCAGAAAGGTCCAATTTGATGTGGGTAGTTGAGGAAGTGACTGAGAGCCCACTGAGAGCCAAGCAAGCAGAATTGTTCCCTCTTAGACCCTTCCCCCACATACAGCACTACAACACAATCAAGTGGGTTGCCCTGCCCTACTGAATACCTAAGGCTCTGCCCCTTACTACATAATAGGCATGCCAAGACAATAACAAAGCCTGAATGAAAGAAAAAAATCAAAGCTTCAGAAAAAAATACAACCAAGTAATGAGCAGATAGCCAACTTATCATATACACACTTCAAAACACAGGTAATTAGGATGCTCACAGAAATGGTTTAGTATGGTTTCAAAATTAAGGAAGAAGTGAAGGCTATGCAAAGTGAAATAAAGGACAATGAACAAGAAACCAACAGTGAAGGAAAGGAAACTGGGACTCTAATCAATTATTTGGAGGAGAAGGAAGAAATAAACATTCAACTAAAACAGAATGAAGAAACAAGTATTTTTTTAAAAATGCAGAGGCTTAAGAACCTCCGAAACAACTTTAAATATTCCAACATCCAAATCATAGGATGTCAGAAGGAGCAGAGGAAGAGCAAGAAATTGAAAACTTGTTTGGAAAAATAATGGAGAACTTCCCTAATCTGGCAAAGGAAATAGATTTCCAGGATGTACAGGAAGCTGAGTCCCAAAGAAGTTGGATGCCAGGAAGCACACACCAAGGCACATCATAATTGAATTGCACAGGATTAAAAAAATAAGGAGAGAATTTTAAAAGCAGCCAGAGAAAAAGAGTTACCTACAAAGGAGTTTCCATAAGACTATCAGCTGATTTCTCAAAAGAAATCTTGCAGGCAAGAAGGGGCTGGATAGAAGTATTCAAAGTCATGAAAGGCAAGGACATATATCCAAGATTATCCTATCCAGCAAAGCTATCCTTTAAAATGGAAGAACAGAGAAAGTGCTTCCCAGATAAGGTCAAGTTAAAGGAGTTCATCATCACCAAACCCTTATTATATGAAATGTTAAAGGGACTTATCTAAGAAAAAGAAGATCAAAATTATGAACAGTAAAATGACAACAAACTCACAAGTAACAACTGAACCTAAAAAAAAAAAATACCTAAGCAAACTAGATCAGGAACAGAATCACAAAAATGGAGATCATATGGAGAGTTATCAGTGGTGAAGGGAAGGGGAGAGAACGAGGGCAATGCTACAGGGAATAAGAAGCATAGTGGGTAGGTACAAAAAAGACAGGCGAAGGTTAAGAATTGTACAGGAAATGGAGAGCCAAAGAACTTATACGTATGACCTATGGACAAGGACTAAGGAGGGTAATGCTGGTTGGATGGAGCATGCTGGATGGAGATGAATAAAGGCAGTAAATGGAACAAATGTAATAGCATAATCAATGTAATATATTTTTTAAATAATAAGAACATTAAATGTTTTATGTTACATTCACCAATTCTTTCTCCCACATACTTCCTTTTTTAGCTATATCTGAATTTCTGACATATTATTTTTATCTATGAATAACTTCTTTTAAAATTTCTTACAATGAAAGTTAATAGGCAAGAAACTCCCTCAATTTTTATCTGTATGAAAATGTCTTTATTTCTTCATCATATTTGAAGAATACTTTCACAAGGTACATAATTCTAGGTTAGTGTGTTTTTCTCTCTCCACTTTAAATATTTCACTCCACACTCTTGCTTGCATTGCTTTAGAAAAGTCAGATGCAATGCCTATCTTTGTTCCTCTACAGATAAGGTATCCTTCCCCCCACTCTCAGTCTTTTTTCAAGATTTTTTTTATCTCTGATTTTTGGAGATTTAATGTAATATATTTAGGTATGGTTTTGTTTTTATTATTTATCCTGCTTAATGTTCTTTGAGCTTCCTGGATCTGTGGTTTGTCGTGTGTAATAAATTTGGGGAAATTCTCGGTCATTATTGCTTCAAATTTTTTTTGTCCCCTTCTTTTTTCTCTTCCTGGTATTCACATTACACCTTGTGAATGTGACCACAAGAACTGTGTACACCACAGTTCTTAGATGTCCTGCTCTTGATATGTTGGTCTTTTATCTCTTTGCTTTTCCATTTTGAAAGTTTCTTTTTATTAATTTTGTTTTAATCATTGTTCAAATACAGTTTTCTCCTTTTTACTACCAATCCAGCCCCCCCTCCCACCCCTCCCCACTTCCCTCCCATTACCCCCTCCCCTTAGTTTATGACTATGTGTCCTTTAAGTTTGTTCCCGTGAACCCTTCCCAATGTCCCCTGAAATTCCCTCTACTCTCTTCTGTGGGCACTGTCAGCCTGACCTCTATTTCAGTGTCTTTGGTTATATTTTGCTTGTTTCTTTGTTTTGTTGTTTAGGTTCCTGTTAAAGGTGAGATCATATGGTATTTGTCTTTCACTGACTGGCTTGTTTAGCTTAGCATAATGTTTTCCAGCTCCATCGACATTGTTGCAAAGGGTAGGAGCTCCTTCTTTCTTTCTGCTGCATAGAATTCCATTGTGTAAATGTACCATAGTTTTTTGATCCATTCATTTACTGATGGGCATTTTGGTTGCTTCCAGCATCTAGCTATTGTAAATTGTGCTGCTATGAACATTGGGATGCATAGTTTCTTTTGAATTGGTGTTTTAGTATTCTTAGGATAGAGTCCCAGCAGTGGAATCACAGGGTCAAAAGGCAGATCCATTTTTAGTTTTCTGAGGAAGTTCCATACTGCTTTCCATGGTGGTTGTACCAGTCTGCAGTCCCACCAACAGTGCACTAGGGATCCCTTTTCTCCACAACCTCTCCAACACTTGTTTGTTGCTTTGTTTATGATGGCCATTCTGTCTGGTGTGAAGTGGTATCTCATTGTGGTTTTAATTTGCATCTCTCTGATAGCTAGCGATATTGAACATCGTTTCATGTGTCTTTGGATTTTCTGTATGTCCTCCTTGGAGAAGTGTCTGTTCAAGTCCTTTGCCCACTTTTTAATTGGATTCCTTGCCTTCTTGGAGTGCAGTCTTGTAAGTTCTTTATATATTTTGGAGATTAAACCCTTGTCTGAGGTACCATTGGCAAATATGTTTTCCCATACAGTTGGTTCTCTTTTAATTTTGATACTGCTTTCTTTAGCTGTGCAGAAGCTTTTAATTTTGATGAGGTCCCATTTGTTTATTCTTTCCTTTATGTCCCTTGCTCTAGGGGACACGTCAGTAAAAAAGTTTCTTCGTGAAATATCTGAGATTTTCCTACCTACGTTCTCCTCTAGGACTTTAATGGTATCACGTTTTATATTTAAGTCTTTTATCCACCTTGAATTTATTTTTGTATAAGGTGTAAGTTGGTGCTCAAGTTTCATTTTTTTGCACGTGGCTGTCCAGTTCTCCCAACACTATTTGTTGAAGAGGCTATTTTTACTCCATTTTATGTTGCTGCCTCCTTTGTCAAATATTAATTGACCATAGAGACTTGGGCTTATTTCTGGGCTCTCTGTTCTGTTCCATTGGTCTATGTGCCTTTTTTTATGCCAGTACCAGTCTGTTTTGATTACAGTGGCCTTGTAGTATAGTTTAGTGTCAGGTATTGTGATCCCTCCTACTTTACTCTTCTTTCTCAAAATTGCAGCAGCTATTCAGGTTCGTTTAGAATTCCATATAAATTTTTGAAGTGTTTGTTCTATGTCTGTGAAATATGCCATTGGTACTTTAATAGGAATTGCATTGAATGTGTAAATTGCTTTGGGTAGTATGGACATATTGATGATATTAATTCTTCCAATCCATGAACACAGTATATGTTTTCATTCGTTTGTGTCTTCCTTGATTTCTTTCTTCAGTGTTGTGTAGTTTTCTGAATACAGGTCTTTTACCTCTTTGATTAGGTTTATTCCTAGATATTTTATTTTTCTTTTTGCTGTTTAAAATGGGATTTTTCCCTTGATCTCTGCTTCTGCTGTTTCATTGTTGGTGTACAGAAATGCCTTTGATTTCTGGATATTGACTTTGTAGACTGCTGTTTTGCCAAATTTGTTTATTAGGTCAAGCAGTTTTTTGGTAGAGTCTATAGGATTTTCTATGCATACTATCATGTCATTTTGAAAGTTTCCATTGTAAGATATTCAAGCTCAGTGATATTTTCATTAGCTGTACCTTGTCTACCAATGTGCCTATCAAAGACATTCTTAATTACTGAATTTTTATCTATAGCATTTCTTTTTAACTTCTTCACATTTCACCTCTCTGATTACATTGTACATCTGTTTGTTCGTGCTATCTACTTCATGCACTAGATATGTTAGTGTATTAATCATAGTTGTTTTAAATTGTCAGTCTGGAAAATCCATCTTGCCATAACTGTCTTGTTCTGGTACTTTGTCATTTTCTGTGATAGTTATACATGATGTATTGAGCAAAAGGAACTATTGTTAATAGTCCTTTAGTAATGCAGTGGTAAATTGCAGGAGAAGTTCAAGGGTTCTATAGTTCTATAAATAGTTTTTGTGTTTTTTTTTAGTGAGCCTGTACCTCTACATTGTGAACTTCACAAGTCATTCTCCATTGTTTTCAAGCCTTAGGTTGCACAGACTGAATACAGAGGCCTGGAATTCAGTGCTTCCATTTTTCTGTAAGGAAGGCCAGATGAGAGTGGAGTTACATATTTCCCTTCTTTCTGATTGGTTAGTCTTTGAAGAAAAAAAAGATTCGGGCTCTGAGAAAATAATTTCTCTTGAGGGCAGGTAATTTTAAGAAAAATAAAATGCTCTGTCATATTTCAAAATGGTTATCCTCTCACCACCCATCAAAAATACAAGGGAATTTGTCTCTGATATTCACTGTTAGAAGTAGCTGAAGTTCCCAGAGTTAATGTTCACAAAAATATGGAGCCTTCCCCAAGAATATACAATGGGGTTAAGACAGTCTCTTCAAAGTGGTGTTGGGGCCCTGGCTGGTGTGGCTCATGGGATTCTGTGCTGGTCTTCTAACCAAAGGGTCGCTGGTTCTATTCCCAGTCAGGGTACATGCCTGGGTTGTGGGTCAGGTCCCTGGTTAGGGGCGTGCAAGAGGCAACCACACATTGATGTTTCTCTTCCTCACTGTCTCTGTCCTTTCCCCTCTCTCTAAAACTAAATAAATAAAATATTTTAAAAAATAAGTGGTGTTGGGGAAACTGGACAGATACATGCGAAAGAATGAAACTGGACCCCTATCTTGCACCATATATAAGAATAAACTGAAAATGAATTAAATACTTAAATGTGAGACCCAAAACAATAAAACTTCAAGAAGAAAAGAGGCAGAAAACTCTTTAACATCACTGTCAGTAATATTTTTTAGCAATATCTTCCCAGGCAAGGGAAACAAGAGAAAAAATAAACAAATAGGGCTATATCAAACTAAAAAAAATTTTTCACAAGAAAGAACGCCATCAACAAAATGAAAAGATAACCTACTGAATGGGAGAAGATATTTGTCAATGATACACCCAATAATGGGTAAATATATAAGAAAATCATACAACTTAAAATCAATTGGTAAAGGACCTAAATAGACATTTCTCCAAAGAGTACATAAAGCTGGATAATAGATAAATGATGAGATGCTCAACATCACTAGTCACCTCACACCTGTCAGAATGGTTATCATCAATAAATCAATAAACAATAAGTGTTTGTGAAGATGTGGAGAAAAGAGAACCCTCATGTACCATTGGTGGGAATGTAGACCAGTAGAAACAATAAGGAATGCAGTATGGAAGTGCTGCAAAAAAAATTAAAAATAGAACTGCCTTATGATCCAGTGATTTCACTTCTGGGAATATATCCAAATACTCTCAAAACACTAATTCAAAAAATAGAAACTTCTGGCCAAGATGGAGACATAGGTAGATATGCATTGCTTACTCATACAACCAAAAGAAGGACAACAACCAATTTAAAAACAGAAAACAACCAGAACTGCCAGAAAAACAAATTGGATAGAAATGGCAACCAAGGAGTTAAAAAAGAAACCTTCATCCTGACTGGTAGGAGGGATGGACACCGGCAGCCAGAGTGGAGAGGACATGCATCAAGACACCGGCTGGTGGGGCAGGTGGTCCAGGCAGTGGATGGCAGACTAGGATATCACACATTCATGTGCGGATAAACTAGGAGGAATAACTGGGGAGTGAGACAGACCACACAACCCAGGGTTCCAGCTCAGGGAAATAAACCCTCAAAACTTCTGGCTTTAAAAACCTGTCAGGGTTGCAGAAGAGAGAAACTCTGACTCTCACAGGAGAGTCTTTTGGAAAGATCCATGGGGTCCTAGAATGTACACAAACCCAGCCACCTAGTAATTAGCACCATAAGGGCCCAATTTGCTTGTGGGTAATGGGGGAAATGACTGAAAGTGGGGCAAAAGCCCAGCAAGCAGCATTGTTCCCTGTCTGAGTCCTCTCACATATACGATACCACACCACAGTGACATGGGCTGCCCCTCCTGGCTTTGCCCCTTACAAGATGACCTGTGAACTCAAACAAAGAAATATGGCCCAAGTGAACGAACAGCTCAAAATTCCAAAAATAGAGTTAAGCAATGAGCAGCAATGATAGGTTGTCTAACCTATCAGATGCAAAGTTCAAAATACTGGCAACCAGGTTGCTCACAGAAATTATTGAGTATGGATACAAAATTAAGGAAGAAGTGGAGGCTATGCAAAGTGAAATAGATAAAAATATACAGGGAACTAGCAGTGAAGGGAAGGGAATCAGGACTCAAATCAACAATTTGGAACAAAAGGAATAAATAAACATTCAACCAGAATAAAATGAAGAAACGAGAATTTGAAAGTATGAGGACAGACTTAGGAACTTCCAGGATAATTTTAAATGTTCCAACATCTGAATCATAAGGGTGCAAGAAGGAGAGGAGGAAGACCAAGAAATTGGAAACTTATTTGAAAATATAATGAAAGAATACTTCCCCAATCTGTCAAAGGAAATAGACGTGCAAGTCCAGGAAGCTCAGAGAGTCCCAAAGAAGTTGGACCCAAGGAGAAACACAGCAAGGCATGTCATAATTACATTAGCCAAGATTAAAGAGAAGGAGAGAATCCTAAAAGCAGCAAGAGAAAAGGAGAGTTATCTACAAAGAAGTTCCCATAAAACTATCAACTGATATCTCTAAAGAAATCTTACAGGCAAGAAGGGGCTGGAAAGAAGTATTCAAAGTCATGAAAAACAAGGACCTATATCCAAGATTACTTTATCCAGCAAAGCTATCCTTTAGCATGGAAGGGCAGATAAAGTGCTTCCCAGATAAGGTCAAGTGAAAGGAGTTCATCATCACCAAGCCCTTGTTGTATGAAATGTTGAAGGGACTTATCTAAGAAAAAGATCAAAACTATGAACAGTAGTGAAAATAAATTCATAAATATCAACAACTGAACCTAAAAAAATAAAGAAAGAAACTAAGCAAAATAGAACAAGAAATGGAATCAAGGAAATGGAGTTCACATGGAAGATTATCAGTTGCAAGTTGTAAGGGAGATAATAGTTTGAAAGGTACAGGGAATAAGCATAACTGGTAGGTAAAGAATAGACAGGGGAAGGTCAAGAATGGTATAGGAAATAGAGAAGCCAAATAATTTATATGTACATCCCATGGACATGAACTAAGCCAGGGGGTATTGCAGGTAAGAGGTGGGGTGCAGGGCAGAGGGGGATAAAGGGGAAAAATGAAACAACTGTAATAGTATAATCAATAAAATATACCTACAAAGATATATGTGTCCTGATGTTCACTGCAGCATTATTTACAATAGCCAAGATATAGAAGTTAGGACCTAAGTGTCCATTGTTAGACAAATGGATAAAGAAGAAGTGGTACATATACACAATGGAATGTTACTTTGCCTTTAAAACAAATGAAGTCTTACAATTTTAAACAGCATGGATGGATCCAGATGGTATTATGTTAAGTGAAATAAGTCAGAGAAAGACAAATATCACATGATTTCACTTATATGGGGTATCTAAAACCCAAAATAAATGAACAAATAAAAGTGATACAAAGTCATAGATACAGAGAACAAATTATTGCCAGATGGGAGGAGGGTTTGGGGGACTAAGTGAAAAGGAGAAAAGATTAGAGTACAAATTTCCAGTTATGAAAACAGACACAGGGGTGTAAAGGATAATAGGGAACACATCAAATATTGTTAATATAGTCAATACATTATTATAATAATGTATGGCGTCAGATGTATTTTAGACATTTCAGCATAATAACTTTGTAAGTTATATAAATCTCTAATCACTATGTTGTATACCTGAAACTAATATAATAGTGTATTCCTAATGTAATTTTAAAAAATTAAAAATTCAACTTCAGAACCTTCCTTATGACTGGGTCCCCCTGGACTTTTTAACTCAGATTTGTCCACACTGAGCATCCAAGAATTTGTCAACTACAATTTAGGTTTTCCTATCCCATCACTGGTTCTTGCAGAGGTTTCTGCTTATGGGTTTCTGCTCTGGTAAGTTGTGATTTTTTCTGTATTCTCCTGCCTGTCTCTCTGATTTTGGGGGTCATAGTTTGCCTTGTGACCTCACTTCTCTAATGTATCTCAGAAGTTGTTGATTTTTTTCAGTTTGTTCTACATTTTACTTGTTAGAATATAGCAAAAACTTTCAAGGTCTTTACATGCAGAAGGGGCAACCACCCATCTGGGTCTTTTTAGACTGATATAGCAAAAAATATGGTAGACTAGCCAGCTTAAACAACAAGTGTTTGTTTATCACAGTTATGGAGGCTGAGAAGTCCAAAATTGAGGTATCCATATATTTGATGTCTGATGAAAGCCCACTTGTTGGTTCATAGATGGTCATCTTCTAGCTGTGTCCTTACTTGATAGGAGGTGTGAAGGAGCTCCCTCAGATCTCTTTTATAATGGCACTAGTCCCATTCATGAAAGCTCTTTCCTCATCACCTAATTACCTCCCAATTGCCCTACCTTCAAATACCATCGCATTGAGAATTCACTTATCACATTTGAATTTGGGGGGGATACAAACATTCAGTGTATAGAACCAGACACCTTGAATTTTTCATCAGACTTGTAAATAGACCTTAAAATTAATAACATTCCAATCTAGAGAGCATGCTACTCTTCCCTCAAACTATTGCTGAGAGATCAATGTTTGGGCAAAAGCTGTGTCCACACATAACATCATCATCCACAAGAAGCCATGTCATCACTAATTCCAGCATTCAGGGGAAATAAAAGTTACCATGCCATAAAAGTAGTATATCCTACAGTTCCTTGGAAAATTAGCATTTATCATGTATAAGTTCCCCAACACACTTTCCCGGAAGCAGAGATATTTTTTATTGTTTTGTTTTACTTTTCTTATTTTGCTTATAAGTAACATTGTTAAAGTTTTTCCACTGATAGTTCATGTGTGAAAACTTCCAGATCCAAGGCAGAGGAGCTGATCTCATGAGCTCTTCCAGCTGTTGACACTGAGATGGCAGGATGCCTTTTCAAAATTAAAAAAAAAAAAATAGTACTCCTGAATTGGCCCATTTAGACTAGTAAAAGACCCAACAACTTTTTACATCTTAGTGTTTACAGAAACCATTTCAGTTTCCATTCTTTATTTGCTTAATTTCCATTAAACTGCCATGCCAGGAGAAATGACTGCTTTAGAAGCAGTTACAGAAAATAGGTAACATTCATGTCATGCTACCTTCATCCCTGGAACTGCTTTACATGTCTAACAGTGGACATGTCTCCCTTCTAATTGATGGGAACACTTCCTTTTGAGCCAGATGCTGTGTTATTAATTTGTTGAAAGGCATACTATTATTAAAAAGACTGTTCATATACAAAAATGGGGTAGGCAGCCTTTTAGGCTTATTTCAGAGACAACAGAAGGTGCCCTTTGCCAAAAATATCTCTGCAGTCTGTTCTCTGAGGCTTGAAATCATTTAATGAGGACTTTGCATTCTCTTTCAAAATTATAAAGATGATAAATCAGATACTCTTGGAAGGGAGAACTGGACTCCCACAGCGTTTTGGCTCATATCTCAGCAATAGCACTTAACTATGTTGCTTTATAATTTATCTGCTTGCTTCTCTGTCTAACCCCAGGAGCTTGTGAATTCCTCGAGGGCAGTAATGGGGCCTCACTCATCTGACTCAAGGTTTTTATCAGTGCCTAGCAGAAAGCAAACACTTGGTAAACAAAATGGCAAAAGAACAAACTAATGCATGAGCAATTTTATATTTATCATGATGTCTAAAGGACAGAGAAAAAAACTTTTCCTTGGTATAGGGCTGGTGAAGAAAACAAAGTGTCAGGTTTGATCCCCAGTATAGAGGCAGTCAATAATCTATCTGTCTGTCTGTCTGTCTGTCTGTCTCTCTCTCTCTCTCTCCCTCTCTCTCTGTCCTCCTCCTCCTTCTCCCTCTTTCTCCATTTTCGCTCATCGCAAAAATAAATCAGCTAAAAAAGCCATCAGGTCCCCAAAAGAGGTGTAGGAAGAGAATAATGACACTCATGACTATAGAATGTTCATTGTTAAAAAGACTAACATTTTCTTAATCCTGGGTTACTTCATCCATTTACTTTTCAAGGCACTACACCTGCGCGGTTTAAGAAAAAATTGAAATCCTGATTCAATGTTTTATTTCTCAAAAACTAGAAGACCTAGCTGAATTTGCCTCCAAAGGACTGATGTTTGATGCTGTTTAGAGGATTAGTTCTCACTGCAGGAAGTGATCTGTGAGCAGTTTGAAAGAAGACTAATATTAAAGTGAAACCCTGTAAGAAATGAAAGATTGTTCAAAGCCCAGGTATGTTTTGGGAAAATTATAAACTCAAGCTTCACTGGTTCATTCTTATATTGTCTTTAGAACAAGATGTATGTTTCTGAAATGACCCAATTGTAAAAATCAACTAGGTTAATAATATTTTATATATAAACCAAAAAATACAAAAAAGAAAATCCTAACCATTATGTTTTCAACTCTTATAAATTACCAAATAATACACTAATTTTGCAAGTATTTATTGAACACCTATCATGTGATATGCTTTGTGCTAACTGGTGAGCATATAATAGTGAACATGTCAAACAAGGCTATATTCTGCCACAGACTGTTACAGAACAAACAAGGGGGGCCTGGGATGATATACTATTACTGAAAAAAGCCCCCAGGTCCATTATGTCTGCTGCCAGAGGAAAGACGTCTCTCAATGCCAGAGATTTGTGAAAAGGAAAGGAAACGTTTATTTAATGCTATACAAACTTAAAGTAGGGACTTAATGTCTTCACCAAAAATCCTAAAGTCCCTTAAAGCACCCACAAACAAACAGTCCTTCCTTCCTTCCCCCTTTTCCCAGTCCAGAGTACCATATCTCCTAAAGCTGTGGGGGTCCCTACTCTGGCAAAGGCACGTGGTCCTCTCTCCCCAGACCATGGGAGTCCCCACTCTGCCAGAGCCACGTGGTTCTCCCTCTCAGGGCTGCAGGAGTCTCCACTCTGCTAAAGCTGTGTAGTTCTCTCTTGCAGGGCTGCGCATGGTTCTCCCCCTCCAGTGGCTGCCGCATCTTAGTTTAAATCCCAGCACCAATCTTCCTCTGAAGCCCCATTTCCGGCTCCTCTCACAATTGGCTACAGCTGCCAGATTCTGGGCAGGTGTGGCCCTGTGGTGTGGAGCCAATTATCTCCAGGCTCTTCTGGATCTTATTACAGATCACTATTTGAGGCTCCCCTCTTGGGTGCACCCTGCCACAATCCCTCCTTTCAGATTTACACCCACTTTATAATCTTATAAAGGACAATGGACGAAGGTCTCATCTTCTTGTAACTGCTTCCAGCTGGAAATGGACGTTGTTCTACCCACCCATGGGTCAGGGGTGCCCTGAAAGGTGGTGGGGGATGCAGCATGGAGGGAGTCTTTCCTGTAAGGGAAGGACCTTATAGAATCCTGGTCAGTTCGCTGTCACCAGGAAGTCTCAAGCTCAGTGTCCAAAGGCTGGCATTACTGGATCGTTGGCATCCTGGTCATATTCTGGAGGTGACAGAGTTGGAAAGAATTGGAAGGCACAATTAAATCATAACCACTAAATGACAAAGGCAGGAACTTAAGTAAAGAATGGCTTATCTGGAGGAAGGTGTACAAGGCATGCTACACCTATCTGAAACTCTTGTGGCCCACTGTACTTCACTCAGGCCGAGGGGAATATGTTAGGATTTCCCTCCTTTCAGATATCTGGGCCCTTTTCTGTCTAAGCCATCAAGACAGAAATGGGAAAATCAGTTCAAAATGAAACCCACAGATCGCCCGAACCCTTCACCAGCCCAACCACTTAGTTCAGCCAAACCATTGAATCTCAGAGGGCGATGATGAAAATGGGCTCCTTAAGTGAGGCCTGGATTACTGTCAATCACTCAGGTAATGAGCTTCTAGGCATATGCCCTACAAAAACAGAAGAACACACAGGTTAATTTACATGAAAATTCCCAAGCCAGTCTATGTGCCTGGGAGACTGTCTTTTGGGAAGACATCTTGTTACAAGGCCCTTGCTACAATGATATTTAACAGTGGCAATTTGACAGATCCTTTGTGCCTGTAAATTGAAAAGCAAATATTCAAGACAGTTGCGCCATTTCTGGTGTTCAATACTGAGTATTGTATTTTCCTCAAACCATAATTTTTCTCCTTAAGATCACCCTCACTGTTATTAAAGGGACTACGTTGAGTCCCGCTTTTAATTTTGATTGTTCGTTTGCATAAACACACTAAGATCAGCCTGGATCACTTACGATCCTTGTTAACAAAACCACTATTAGTGACTGGTCTTACTGGTTTTATGCAAAGAAACCTTATATTATTGCTCACTCCTTCAGAATGCCAAATTCTGGAGGGATCAGGTAGGGAGAAAAATACAAAGCATGAAGGAAAATCCTTTTCCTTCTGATTTCCACCAGGCTTCTCAAAACTTTCCTACAGAGTGTGAAGTTTCAACCTTCCCTGGAATCCTCAATTTCCTTTTCAGAGCAGATACAAAGTGAAATCCAAAACAGAGTTCCAGAATAGTACACAGGAAGAAGCATTCTCTTGCACCAATTCGTCCATTGGTGCCTCGCAGAAACATTCTCCTTCAGGTCCGGTCTCTTGGCAGAGACATGCCCCCTTTGCCTCTGGCTGAAGCACTCATCAGCCCCAAATGACCCTTCCTATGTCCCAAGTGGCAAAGGCATGCTCCCCAACCGGTTACAGGTGACCTTTCCTAGGTCTTCAGGTACAGGTTTCTGATCAGAAACAAAACCAATGTGAGCAATTTTCTCTTTTTCCATGAAACCATAAAACAAGTAGTTCAGGTTTCCTCTACTCCAGGCTTAAAACTTTCACAACGTTTACACATCATTTTTGCATCCAGATTTAACCATCATTCTCTTTTAACCCTGGTTCCTTTCCCACACTGGGAAGGACTATACTTAAACTCAGTACATGGCAGCTAAAAGTTTCTAGCTTTACACATACTTTTATCACATGACAAACACTGTCACCCTGTACTGAGATTTGTTTTCTCTTTCCGGAAGAGGAATTTCAAACCTTCCTCCAGAGTGCAGGTCCAACTTTCCCTTTCTGCCTCAACTGCAGCAGTAAGGTCGGTCTTCATCTCCCTTCGGCGGTGCCTGTTTTATTTTTCCCCCTTTTGCGATGGGGGCACTCATTCCTCCAGTGCCCCTCCTCCTTGCAATAGGCACAGTGATTACGGCCTAGTGTGCCTTCTCCATAGGGTCCCTTTTGCCTCTGGCCCAATGGCGGGTATCCGATGGGTTTCCCTTTTCTGCCCTAGGGCCCCACTTCTTTTGATTTCCCTGGGCTAACTCCAAAAACACTGTGGCCCTTTTTGCCTTCCCTGCTTCCTGGGCATTGTAGACTGTAAAGGCTATGTCCACTAGCTGGGAGGAGCTCATTCCCAGTACTCCGTCTACATGCTGAAGTTTGTTCCTGATATCCGGAGCACTCTGCCCAATAAAAGTCATGTTTACCATTCTCACATTCTCTGGTGCCTCTGGATCAACATCAGTGTATTTTCTATATGCCTGATAGATCCTCCCTAGAAATTCAGAAGGATCCTCATCTGGCTTCTGCTGGAGAGTCTGTATCATATTCAGATTCCTCTGCTTGGGAACTCCTTTCCTAAATTCTTCCAATATGCACTTTCTATAGTGTCTTAAAGAGGTTAAGCCATCTCTGCTATTCGGGTCCCACTTAGGGTCTACCCGAGGAATTGCCTCCACTGGGTGAAGAATTCCCTCGGTGTCCTCATCACGGAGATGCTGGGCCTCCTGATCAGCCCTACTTAGAACCAAAAGTCTTTCATCTGCTGTTAGCAAAATGTTCAGGAGGGCCTGTATGTTTGCCCAGTTTGGGTGGTGGGTGGTAAAAATAGAGGCAATAAGATCTGCCATCTTCTGAGGATCACTCCTATATGAGGGATTGGCATTCCTCCAGTTCAGCAAGTCGGAAGTGGAGAACGGAGTATGAGCCCAATAGCAACCAGCGGGCTGGCCTTCTTCATTTATTCCGCCTATTGGGTATTGCCTCAAAGGGTATTGGCTGGCTACACCTTTGGAGGCTCCCCGGTTATAGGAGGTGCCCTGGCAAGTTCTGGAGGGTGAGACACATTGCTCAGCAGGTGGAGGTGGAGCAGTTGGCTTTACGGGAGGAGATAGTACTGAGGTGGCTCCCACTGCCTGTGCAGGGGGAGGTACCCCAGCAGTGGTAGTTCTAATCCCCTGTGAGGCTGCAGGTGTAGAAACCTCCACCAACTGTGAAGGTGGTGCCCTCTCGGAGGCCCCTCCTACCTGTGGAGAGTGGTGCCCCAAGGCCTCACCTTGCAGAGGGGGCCAGGCCCCTCCCACCTGCAGAGGGTGATGCCCCGCGGAGACGCCCCCGCACACAGGGGGCTGGACAGAGGCAAAGCACAGGCACCTCCCACCTGCTGGGGCACCAGGACTCCAGAGCCGACCCCCACCCATTGGGGCTGGGGTGCCCCACAGGCAAGTGGTGCACAGGCCCCTCCCACCTGTGAAGGTGGCAGCAGAATGCAGGATGCGCCCACCTGTAAAGATGGCACCGGCCAGCCGGCTCTGGTTTCGAGGGCCAAGGGGTCCCCTCCCATATGCTGGTGAGGATAGCTAAAGGAGCCAACTCTTGAATCTGTGGTGGAGACTTCTCCCACCTGCAAGGGCTGGGGAGTTGTGGTGGCCCCCACCTCTTGGGGAGGTTGCAGCACCACTGGAGTTCCCCCTGTCTGTAAGCTCCCATTCCCTGGGTTCAGAGGATTAATGAGGTTTATCTCCTCATTCTCTCTCTCTTCCTGTGTTCGACTATCAGGGAGGGGTTCTGAGACCACTTTTCCCTTCTGGACCATCACATGCTTCTGTCTCTGGCACAAAGCTGTTATGCAATATTATAAATGCATTAAGATAGTATAACTCTTCTGATAGTTCATACTGCCTGCAATACTGTTTCAATCTAGCAATGATGCAGTAACTCAAAGAACCATTCACTGGCCATCTCAGCTCATCACCCAAAACATAAGTAGGCCACACCATGTTACAATAATAAACCATTAACTGCTTAATCAAGGGAATTTTGTATGTTGACTTAGCACAGTAGTTCTCCCAATCCCTTAGGATTCTACCCAATGGGCTCCACTTAGGGACTGGCTCAGAACTACTCTTACAGTTCTGACAAAGCAAGCAAAAGTTCAAACAAAGCAAGCAAAAGTTCAGAGCAAAAAGCATACAGATGGCGTAAAGACCAGGTATTTCCAGATCCATTATCCAAAATTCCTGCTCCATTATTCCAAAAAAAAAGCACTCAGAAATCAAGTTTTCAACCAAAATACCTCCATGTCTCTGCTCTCTCTCCCTGTTTCATTTCCTTTTCACCTTTCCAGGCATGATAGGCGGCCGATGCCCTCAGGAGTGCAGAGAAATTAAGTCTCACTCTCTCGCACCTGAGGGGGTCGGTCTGCCACGGACAATTATCGTCCTGCCGCAGTAGCCAAACTGTTACAGAACAAACAAGGGGGGCCTGGGATGATATACTATTACTGAAAGAAGCCCCCAGGTCCATTATGTCCGCTGCCAGAGGAAAGACGTCTCTCAATGCTAGAGATTTGTGAAAAGGAAAGGAAATGTTTATTTAATGCTATTCAAACTTAAAGTAGGGACTTAATGTCTCCACCAAAAATCCTAAAGTCCCTTAAAGCACCCACAGACACAGTCCTTCCTTCCCTCCCCCTTTTCCCAGTCCAGAGTACCATATCTCCTAAAGCTGTGGGGGTCCCTACTCTGGCAAAGGCACGTGGTCCTCTCTCCCCGGACCACAGGAGTCCTCACTCTGCCAGAGCCACATGGTTCTCCCTCTCAGGGCTGCAGGAGTCTCCACTCCGTCAAGGCCGCGTGGTTCTTTCCCTCAGGGCAGCGAGAGTCTTTACTCTGCTAAAGCTGTGTAGTTCTCTCTTGCAGGGCTGCGCATGGTTCTCCCCCTCCAGTGGCTGCCGTGTCTCGGTTTAAATCCCAGCACCAATCTTCCTCTGAAGCCCCATTTCTGGCTCCTCTCACAATTGGCTACAGCTGCCAGATTCTGGGCAGGTGTGGCCCTGTGGTGTGGAGCCAATTATCTCCAGGCTCTTATCTTCTGGATCTTATTACAGATCACTATTTGAGGCTCCCCTCTTAGCTGCACCCTGTTACAAGACCATCGTGCCATACATCTGACTACCAATTCACATGTGAGCTTGATAGCTCCTGAGCCCAAGTAATGATGAGGTGATAGATGAAATAAGCTCCAGGGGTGTATACAACATACATTGCTTGTTGATTTTTTTAAATCAGTGTTTTTAACCCTGTTCTTTTATCAAAATAGCTGCCACATATTAGCTGTGTCATTAGGAATTGATCTTGGTCACGATGAACATAGAGTTCTTTGAGAGACACTTTAATCCAGGCAGAAGAATCTCTGGCTCTGTACTGAAGGCCTAGATTCTAGTTCTGGCTCTATCACTCACTACCTTCTTGTAAGATACAAGGTAAACTAGTTAAATCCTACGTGTCTATTTCTGAATTCATGTATTTTTTTAAATTTTTTTCTATATTGTATTGATTACACTATTACAGTTGTCCCACTTACCCCCTTTATTCCCCTCTGCCCTGCACCCTCCTCCTACCTATATCCCCCCAACATTAGTTCATGTGCATAGAACTACATACAAACTCTTTGTCTTCTCCACTTTCCACACTGTTCTCAACGTCCCTCTGTCTACAGTATTCTATGCCCACCCATGTGCCTCTTATTCCCTGTTCCTTTTCCCCCACTTCCCCCTTCTCCATCCCCACTGGTAACCCTACATGTGATCTCCATTTCTGTGATTCTGTTAGTTTTCTAGTTGTTTGCTTAGTTTGCCTTCTTTTTAGGTTCAGTTGTTGATAGTTGTGAGTTTGTTGTCATTTTACTGTTCATAATTTTGATCACCTTTTTCTTTGATAAGTCCCTTCAACATTTCATACAACAAGGGCTTGATGATGATGAACTCCTTCAACTTTACCCTATCTGGGAGGAATTTTATCTGCCCTTCCATTCTAAATCATAGCCCTGCTGGATAGAGAAATCCTGGATGTAGGTCCCTCCCCTTCATGACTTTGAATACTTCTTTCCAGCCCCTTCTTGCCTTCAACATTTTTTTTTTTTGAGAAATAAACTGATAGTCTTATGGGAACTCTTTGTAGGCAACTGTCTCCTTTTCTCTTGCTGCTTTTAGGATTCTCTCCTTGTCTTTAATCTTGGGTAATGTAATTATGATGTGTTTTGGTGTGTGCTTCCTTGGTTCCAACTTCTTTGGGACTTTCTGATCTTACTAGATTTCTTTAAAGTCTATTTCCTTTGCAAGTTTGAGGAAGTTCTCCTTCGTTATGTTTTCAAATCAGTTTTCAATTTCTTGCTCTTCTCCTTCTCTCTTCAGCACCCCTATGATTTGGATGTTGAAACATTTAAAGTTGTACAGGAGGTCCCTAAGCCTATCCTCACTTTTTTGAAATTTTCCCTCTTCATTCTGTCCTAGTTGAATGTTTAGTTCTTCCTTCTGCTCCCGATCATTGATATGAGTCCTGGTTTCCTTCCCTTCACTGTTGGTTTCCTGTATATTTCTCTTCATTTCACTTTGCATAGCCTTCACTTTTTTCTCCAGTTTGTGTCCATACTCAACAATTTACATGAGCATCCTGATTACCAGTGTTTTGAACTCTGCATCTGATAGGTTTTTCTTCATCACTTAGTTGTATTTTTGAAGTGTTGATTTATTCTTTCATTAGGGCCTTCTTTCTTTGTCTGGGCGTACCTATTACATTGTAAGGGGCAGCATCTTAGGTATTCACCAGGGTGACCCAACACACATTGCTGCATCCTGACACTGTATATCAGGCCAGGGTCTGAGAGGGAAAAATGCTGCTTGCTTGACTCTTGGCCAGCTTTCAGTCACTTCCCCTGCTACCTACAAGCAAATGGGTTTTTCTGGTGCTGATTTCCAGGTGGGTCAGCTTGTGTACATTCTAGGACCCCATAGGTCTCTCCAACACACTCTCCTGTGAGGCTGGGAGTTTCTCTCATGGCCACCAACCCCACAGGATTTTAACGGCAAAGATTGTGACACTTTAGTTCCCTGCGCTGGATCCCTGGTTTGTGTAGTTTGTCTTGTTCCCCTGTTGTTCTTCTTGGTTACCCACATGCCACTGTGGGACAACCCAGTCCACCAGTCACTGCCTCATGCATCTGGACCTCCAGCCACTGCCTCACTTTGGATCCTTTCTGACAGGGTTACCTGTCTCCGCCCCTCATGCCAATCTGCTCTGGTTGAATGTTTCTTCTTTAATTCCTCGGTGGTTGGACTTTTATACAGTTTGATTTTCTGGCAGTTGTAGTTACTCTGTTATTAAATTTGTTGTTACCTTTCTTTTGGTTGTGTGAGGAGGCAAAGTGTATCTACCTATGTACCCATCTTGGCCAGAAATCTTATGTGTCTATTTCTTCAAAGGCAAGGTAAGAATAATCTTCTCTGTTATTTATATACCATGGGATGACTTTCATGTAAGATTTATATTAAAAATGATAATAATAGTGAATATTTGAGCCTGATATGTGTTAAGTTCTTTTATACAGTCTCATTTAAATGCTTCCAACTCTGTGAGATTAACAAGAATAAGCTCAAATAAGCAATTTAACTTCACACTTAAAGGAACTTTAAAAATAAGAACAAACAAAGCCCAATGTGAGTAGAAGGAGGGAAATAGTTAAAATCAGAGCAGAAATAAATGAAAGAGTCTAAAAATGATAAAAAAAGACCAATGAATATGAGAGCTGGTTCTATGAAAAGATAAACAACATTGACAAACTTTTAACCAGACTCATCAAGAAAAAAATAGAAAGGACCCAAATAAATGAAATCAGAAATGAAAGAGGAGAAACAACACTGTCACCAAAGAAATACAAAGGATTGTACAAAAATATTATGAACAGCTATCTGCCAACAAACTGGTCAACCTGGGCAAAAATGGATACATTCCTAGAAACATACAATATTTCAAAACTAAATCAGAAAGAATCAGAGAATCAGAATAGACAGAAACACAGCTATGAAACTGAAGCAGGAAAAAAAAAAACCCCTCCCAACAAACAAAAGCCCTGGACCAGATGACTTCACTGGTGAATTTTACTAAACTTTCCAGGGAGACCTAACACCTCTCCTTCTCAAACTATTTCATCATATTCAAGAGGAAGGAAGGTTCCCAAAGTCCTTTTACGAGGTCAGCATTGTCCTAATTCCAAAACCAGAGAAGACACTACAAAGAAAGACAATTATACTCCAATATCCCTGGTGAACATAGACACTAAAATCCTCATCAAAATATTAGCAAACTGAATACAGCAACACATCAAAAAAATCATACACCATGATTAAGTGAGATTTATTCTGGGAATACAAGGATGGTACAATATCAGCAAATCAATAAATGTGATCCACCATGTAAACAAAATGAAGGTTAAAAACCACATGATTATATCAATATATGCAGACAAAGGTTTTGATAAAATCCAGCACCCATTTATGATAAAATCTCTCAACAAGGTAGGAATAGAGGGAAAATACCTAAACATAACAGAGACCATATATGACAAACCCACTGCCAGCACCAGCTCCATGAGATTATTGTTCAATTAGTTTCCGGTAAAGGACCCAGCCCACAGAGGCTAGATAAATTGCTCACAATCACACACCAAGTGAGAGACAGGATTCAAATTAAGATTTGTCTGATTCCAGAGTCTGACTTAAATGTGAAATCCCACATATGACTAAGCTATTTAGTGCATTACACTGAAGTTAGATATTATCACCTTACTTTGAACTTTTTATTTCTTGAGCTCTGGAACCTGAAGGAAAAAATGAGTTAATTATAATATGTTTGGTGTTCTAGACCTATCCTTTATCCTTCAACTTCCTCTAAGCTATCATTAGAAAAGATCTGATCACAAAATTCACACTAAGACACTACTGCATGATAAATAGTTTACTGTGCTATCTTTCTTAGGTATTTTGAATTGTATGTAACAGGAGACATGAGCCATAGGAATTGTGAAAAAGTAATTTTGAAACTTGGGAGTCCCTTTTAACATTCTATGTATTATAATCATAAGTGATTGCTTACTAGGCCTATACATAGAATCAGTGTTGCAAAGTGTTACCCTATAAATATTTGTATAAACTGGTATGAAGACTACATAGGAGCCTGATTAGATGTCTGGTAATTCTAGAGCCATGCCTCATCTGTTCAGATAGGAAACATTTACTGAGCATCTACTAGTATGTCTAGTACTAGTAGTACTACTAGTAGTAGTCTACTAGTATGTCTAGGGGCATTTTTATTTTATTTCATTTTATTTTATTTTTATTGTACTTTTTCCATTACAAGTTATCTCCCCTCTACCACCTCTCTCCTCCCTGCAATCACCACACTGTTGTCCATGTCCATAAGTCTTTTCTCTTTTTTCTTTTTTATAATCAGCATTTTATTTGATGTTCATACATACCCTGTGAGATAGGTATTTTTATGCCCAATTTTAAGATGTACTAAAAGAGAATTAGAAAGGTTAGCTAACTTGTCCAAGATAAAATAGCAAATAAATGCACACATCAAAATCATAAGTGCTCTAGCACGTCTGGTTGGTTTCTTGGACATCACCTTTCACTCTTTCTCTCCTAAGAGGTATGAAATATGTTCTGGCAGGAATAGGTCAGACATAGGGGGTAGATGATAAATTATTTAAGCCAGCAATAGCAATCCCATACCCCTTTGCCAGTGACTAAAAGTTGTCTGGGGATTCTGAAAAAGGTATGGAAGCAGGAGGCTCTTTGGTGTCACCGTTGCCCTCTTGATTCCTGCTTTTGACACTTTTATATAACAATGTGATACTTGGAGCTACAGCAGCAATTCTCAAACCATAGGGGAGGACATCACTGACTCACTAAGAAAAGCAGAGTAGAAGGATCAAAGCAGCCTGGCTCTTAATAACATTGTTAAGGTGCCAGATCTACTCTGGGGCTACCTCCATCTTGACTGCCTTGTGGTTCAGTTGCTATGAACTAGGTATTCTACTGTT
This sequence comes from Phyllostomus discolor, assembly GCF_004126475.2. Taxonomy (NCBI): domain Eukaryota; kingdom Metazoa; phylum Chordata; class Mammalia; order Chiroptera; family Phyllostomidae; genus Phyllostomus; species Phyllostomus discolor. The sequence continues at coordinate 49,050,507 of NC_050198.1, forward strand.
TGCAGCCAGAAACCTTTTTAACAACTATTATAAAACAGAATATATGATAAGAGTCAAATTAATGGTGTACCAATTAAATGCTATTTGAGAGCAAGAAAATGTCCTGTAGGCTGAGTTTATCAGGGAGAGATACATATAATATGATGACTTGGAGCTGGGTCTTGAAGGATGGTGGATATCTTTAAAGATAAAGGGAACCAAAAAAACCTTTCAAGCCAGAACCAGACATCTTATTCACTGCCATAACTGTGATTCCTAGCATAGTTCATTACACATAGCAGGCACTCAGTCTATGTTTGTGAAATCACTTAATAAATGAGCAATGACCCAGGAACAAGAAAACACAGAGTGTTTTAGACAGGTAAAGGGCAAGAATGTCCTATACATATGTAAAGTGTAAAGTATGTATGTAAAATTTGGTATGGTAGAATCTAATGTAGGTCACAGGCAAATGATAGAGGGTTGAGGTTGTGTCTTGGAAAATATCGCTCTTCTCTTAAACATTCTGTACTTCCCTAATCCTCCAATCATAACAAAATCAAACAAGTATTTGATATGATAACCTACAGTGTATCAAATGACATGCTTGAATGGCAAAAAAAAATAAAATAAAATTCGTAAGTCAGAATCATTGCTGGGTGGCCTGAGAAACCCAAATACCATAACCAATGTAAAAATAACGAATTAAATACCTGTAAAGTGCATAATTCTATCTCTTAGCCTAGATATTAAACCCAAGCCCCACACCAACAACTTTTCCCAGAAACAAGAAATATGCCTGCCTCAAGAAAGGCTTTTTGACCTAGCTGGTGTGGCTCAGTAGATTGAGCACCCGCCTGCAAACTAAAGGGTAGCCAGTTTGATTCCCAGTCAGGGTACATGCCTGCATTACAGGCCAGATCCCCAGTAGGGGGCATGCAAGAAGCAACCAAACATTGATGTTTTGCTCCTTCCTTTCTCCCTCTCTCTAAAAATAAATAAATAAAAATCTTTTTTTTTAAAGACTTTCTTTCTGCTAAGTGATTGCTTCTCTTATGATAGCAATTTTTCAGAGAATGAGCTCTGACACCCTTAAAAGTATTCTTTTGCAGTTGCCATATTAAGTGCTCTGGTCTAAATAACAAAATAATTTTTCAGAAAATATTACTTGCAAAAAATATTAGAATTAGCATTTCAAGGATAGTTCCTTCCCCAATGCAGTCAAAGGAGCTAATTTTATAATTTAAAATGACACATAACTATAGTATAATGAACATCATCTGGAATGAGATTTATCATACTTGCATAAAAGGAAAAGTTAAGATTGAATTGGAAAGTCATGAGACAGATCTAGTTCTCAGCAAGTAAATTTTGTCTCTCACCATTCTCTATCCCCCAATTCTACTCCCCACCTCACATTGTCCTACCCTCTCTCTAGAATCATGGTTCAGGAAAGAGTCTGAAACTTGCCCATGGTGAGAAATCAGTGACTGAGAAATATAGCAGCTGCCATTTATTGAGTGCTTTTCATGTGCCGGGTACTATTCTGAGTACTTTACATACATGATCTCATTTAATACTCACAACACTATAAGATAGGTGTAATTATAACCCCAAATTTCACACTTGAGGAAAGAGATACTATAAGAGGCAAAGTAATCATCCAGTATCATTTACTAAGTGGTACGGCTTGTGAACCCAGGCATTCTAGCTGGGACATCAATTAGCTTGCCTACCACCTTCTGCTACTCCTGTCCTACATTTATTTTGCTTTTTTTAAATGTCAGAGATATAACCTTAGAATAAAGAAATAAAATCCCCTGTGTTGAATTTCAAGTGTCAGTTAAAGAAGAGGGTATAACTGACTTGCTATTCTAGCACCTTTAAACAATGTTGATTATGCATAAACTCAAAATCTCCAGATTGAGGCCTCCATTTCCATTTTTGTTGAGTTCTTTTTTGAAAAGACTATTTGGCACATTAAATTGATTGATGTTGCTATGATCCATCTTCTCATATGACCTGTGAAATTGCTTATGTGTTTGTTGGGTTTGAGTTCATATTGACTTAACAAGAGACTTTATAGCCTAAGGTTATTTTTTTTTGTTATTTTCATATTTCTTGTTTATTTTTATTCTTCTAGAGTTTCTTTTTCTAACAACTTGATTCCATGACTCTCTTTTCCCATGTTTGTCTAACATATAGAGAGTATATCAGAACTAAATAGGTTCTTACAGTACTTGTAGATTGTCTGCCCACTCTTTGGACAAGAACTCTGACACCAGTTGAAATACACCAACAATAACAGAAAGAATTCTTAAATCATGACCTACAGGTTGAGAAGCCTACTCTGTGTGATGAGCTATTCATGTAATTTATTAGGCAGTTAACTTTTGCATGACTATCTATACATACACCAATATACAAATAACTCAAAGCATCACTAACAGGGATTTGGGTACCGACTTAATTCTATTCCTTTTTTTTTAAGGAATTCATGAAACCCTTGGCTAAAAGTCTCTGTCCTGGTTGTAGTCCAATTCATCTTTTTTTGTCTTGTTGTTCAATTACAGTTGTCCCAATTTTCCCCCATTGTTTTCTCCTGCCCTCCCCACCCCCAAGAATCCCAAAAAGTGAGGATAGTATCAACAGCCTGTGGGAAAACTTTAAAAGGTCCAACATTCACCTCATAGGGGTGCCAGAAAGAAAAGAGAAAGAGCAAGAAATTGGAAATCTATCTGAAAAATAATAGTGAAAGAAAACTTCCCTTATTTGGTGAAGGATATAGACATGCAAATCCAGGAAGTGTAGAGAGTCCCAATTATGATGGATGCAAAAGAGGCCCACTCCAAAACACATCATTATTAAAAGGCCAAAAGTTAAAAATAAAGAGAAACTTTTAAAAGCAAGAGGACCAGAAGTTAGTTACCGTAAGGTTACTAGATGGGAGGAAGGAGGGGGAGAATGGGTGAACAGGTGATGGGATTAAGTATAAATAAGTAGTTACAAAATAGCCATGGGTATATAAAGCACAGTATAGGAAATGGAGTAGCCAAAGAACCTATACCCATGATCCATGGACATGTACAATGATGGGGGCATTGCCTGAGGGAGTAGGGGCCTGGGTGGAGGGGGTCAAAGGGGGATAAATCAGGATAACTGTAATAGCATAATCAAGAAAATATAATTTTTAAAAAATGGAACTGATTCCTGGATATTAATTTTGTATCCTGGTATTTTGCTGAATTCACTTATCAGTTCTAATAGTTTTTCAGTGGAATGTTTGGGATTCTGTATATATAGTATCATATCATCTGCAAATAAAGACAGTTTTAATTCTTCCTTTTTAATTTGGTTGTCTTTATTTCTTCTTCTTGTCTGATTGCCGTGGCTAGGAATTCCAGTACTGTGTTGAATAAGAGAGGTGAAAGAGGACATCCTTGTCTTGTTCCTGATCTTAAGAGGAATGGTTGTAGTTTGTGCCTGTTGAGTATGATGCTGGTAGTGGGTTTGTCATATATGACCTTTATTATGTTTAGGTATGTTCCATTTAATCTCACTTTGCTGAGAGATTTTATCATAAATGGGTACTGGATTTTATCAAATGCTTTTTCCACATCTATTGATATGATCATGTGATTTTTATCCTTCATTTTGTTTATGTGGTGTGTCACATTATTGATTTGTGAAAGTTATACCAATTTTACATTCCCAGAATAAATCTCACTTGATAATGGTTTATGGTCTTTTTGATGCATTGTTGTATTTGGTTTGTTGCTTTTTGAGAATTCTAGCATCTATGTTCATCAGGGGTATTGGCTTATATATTTTTTTTTCTTTGTAGTGTTTTTATCTAGATTTGGAATTAGGATAATGCTGACTTCATAAAATAGGTTTGGGAGCCTTCCATCCTCTTGAATATGATGAAATAGTTTGAGAAGCAGCAGTATTCTTCTCGAAATTTTTGGTAAAACTTCCCTGTGAAGCCATCCAGTCCAGGGCTATTGCTGGTTGGGAGGTTTGTGATTACTGCTTCAATTTAATTAGCTGTAATCTGTTTATTCACTCTCTGATTCTTCCTGATTTTATTTTGGAAGATTGTATGTTTCTAGGAATTTATTTATTATGCCCCGGTTGTCCAGTTTGCTCGCATATAACTATTCATAATATTTTCTTACAATCTTTTGTATTTCTTTAGTGTCAGTTGTTATTTCTTCTCTTTCATTTCTGATTTTATTTATTTGGGTCCTTTCTCTTTTTTTCTTGATGAGTTTGGTTAAAAGTTTGTCAATGTTGTTTATCTTTTCAAAGAACCAGCTCTTGGATTCGTTGATGTTCTTTATCATTTTTTAGACTCTATTTCATTTATTTCTGCTCTAATCTTAATTATTTCCCTCCTTCTACTCACATTGGGCTTTGTTTGTTCTTCTTTTTCAAGTTCCTTTAAGTGTGAAGTTAAATTGGGATTGTTTGTTTGTTTGTTTGTTTTGAGCTTTTTCTGTTTTTTGTTTGTTTGTTTGTTTGTTTGTTTTTTGAGATAGGCCCAGAATGCTATGAATTTCCGTCTTAGGATTGCTTTCCCAATGTCCCACAGATTTTGGATTGTTGTGTACTCTTTTTAATTTGTTTCAAGGTATCTTTTGGTTTCTTCCTTGATCTCAATGTTGACCCATTCATTGTTTAATAACATGTTATTTAGTTCCCATGTCTTTCTGTATTTTTCAGTGTTAGTCTTGTTATTGATTTCTAGTTTCATAGCATTGTGGATGGTCAAAAAAGATACTTGATATGATTTCAATCTTCTTAAATTTATTATTGGTTCTTTTTTTTTTAAGATTTTATTTGTTTATTTTTAGAGGGGAAGGGAGGGAGATAGACAGAGAAAGAGAGAAACATCAATGTGTGGTTGCTTGGGGTTATGGCCTGCAACCCAGGCATGTACCCTGGCTGGGAATCGAACCTGGGACACTTTGGTTCCCAGTCCACGCTCAATCCACTGAGCTACACCAGCCAGGGCGAATCTTCTTAAATTTATTAAGATTTGTTTTGTCTCCTAACATGTGGTCTATCCTAGAAAATGTTTCATGTGCACTTGAAAAGTATTTATGTTTTGCTGCTTTAGGATGCAATGCTCTCAATATATCAATTAAATCCATTCAATCTAGTGTGTCATTTAAGGCCTCATCTCCTTGTTGACTTTCTGTGTGGAAGATCTATCCTTTGAAGTCAATGGGGTGCTGGAATCCCCAACTGTGACTGTATTTTTGTGAGTCTCTCTCTTTTTGTCCATCTAGAGTTGCTTCACATATTTAGGTGCTCCTATGTTGGATGCATAAATATTTAGTAGGGTTATATCCTCTTGTTGGATTATTCCCTTTAATATTATGCAGTGTCCTTCTTTATCTCTTCCTATAGTTTGTCTTTAAAGTCTATTCGGTGGGATATAAGTACTGCTACCTGAAAGGGTCAGGCCAGATCCCCAACCCCCAGACTGCTAATGACCCAGTCAGGCCAGATTCCAACTCTCTGTACTGCCTATGACTCAGTTGTCCTGACTTGCTTGGTAGCCCAAGGCTTAATGAAAACTCTCTCCCACCACAAACAATAGACACCTGGTGCCAGCCACAATAGCCAGTGGCCAAACTGACTCTCCTGTAGCTGGAAACACCCCACCCCTTTACTTAACACATTGTCTCAGTTCACATCCTGAAACCCTGAAGCACCCACCTGAAAGAATAAGAGACTAACCTCTCCCCTATACCCTCACAAACCCTAGCTTTTTCTTTTAAATACCCCACTCCTGTCTTCTCCCGGTGATGAAGTGGACCTGACTTAGCCTGCCATAAGCATAGAATCAAATAATGGCACTTAGACCAGATCACCCAGTTCCTCCCACCTCTATTTCTCCCATATTTCTAACACTACCCTAGCTTTTTTTCTCCTTTCCATTTACATGAGATATTTTTGTATCCCTTTACTTTTAGTCTGTGTATATCTTTCAATCTGAGATGGATCTGTTTGAGGCAACATATATATGGATCTTGTTTTCTCATCAATTCAGCTACCCTCTGTCTTTTGGCTGGAACATTTAGGCCATTTATATCTAAGGTGATTATTGATAGATACATATGTAGTGTCATTTCATTGTTAGAATATTTTCCTTTCTCTTCTTTTTTTAAAGATTTTATTTATTTACTTTTAGAGAGAGGGTAAGTGGGGCGAGAAAGAGCAGGAGAGAAACATCAGTGTGTGAGAGATACATCTATTGGTTGCCTCTAACATGACCCCAACTGGGGACCTGGCTCACGATCCAGGCACTTGCCCTGACTGAGAATTGAACTGGTGACCATTTGGTTCACAGGCCAGTGCTTAGTCCACTGAGCCACAACAGCCAGGATTACCACATTTCCTTTCTCCCTTATTCTTTCATAGACATTTAGGTTACTTCATTATCTTGGTTATCGTGAATAATTCTTCTATGAATATAATAGTGCAGGTACCTCTTTGAGATTCTGATCTCATCTCCTTTGATAAATGTCCAGTAGTGGGATTGTAGGATCATATGATAGTCTTATTGTTATTTCTAATATATTTCATTGATTATGCTATTACAGTTGTCCCATTTTTCCCTCTTCATTCCCCTCCACCCTGCACACCCTCTCCCACCCACATTCCCCCCTTTAGTTCATGTCCATGTGTCATAAGTTTTTTAGCTTTTCTACATTTCCCATACTATTCTTGCCTTCTCCCTGTCTATTTTCTACCTACCATCTATGCGATTTACTCCTTACTCTCTGTACCTTTTCTCCTTCCCTCCTCCTCCCACTCCCCTGTTGCTAACCTGCCATGCGATCTCTATTTCTGTGATTCTCTTCCTGTTCTAGTTATTTCCTTAGTTTGATTTTCTTTTTGTTTTAGGTGTGGTTGTTAATAATTGTGAGTTTTCTGTCATTTTACTGTACGTGTTTTTTATCTTCGTTTTCTTAGATAAGTCCCTTTAACATTTCATATAATGAGGGCTTGGTGATGATGAACTCCTTCAACATGACCATATCTGAGAAGCACTTTATCTGTCTTTCCATTCTAAATGAAAGCTTTGCTGGATAGAGCAATCTTGAATGTAGGTAGGTCCTTACCTTTCATGACTTGGAATATTTCTTTCCAGCCTCTTCTTGCCTGCAAGGTCTCTTTTGAGAAATCAGCTGACAGTCTGATGGGAACTCCTTTGTAGATAACTGTCTCCTTATCTCTTGCTGCTTCAAAGATTCTCTCCTTCATTTTAATCTTGGCCAATGTAATTATGATGTGCCTTGGTGTGTTCCTCCTTAGGTCCAACTTCTCTGGGACTCTCTGAGCTTCCTGGACTTCCTGGAAGTCTATTTCCTTTTGCCAGATTGGGGACGTTCTCCTTTATTATTTGCACAAATAACTTCTACTTGTTGGTCTTCCCCTTCCCCTTCTGGTACCCCTATAATTCAAATGTTGGAACATTTAAAAATGTCCTGGAGGTTCCTAAGCCTCTCCTCATTTTTCTGAATTATCGTTTCTTCCTTCTTTTCTGTTTGGTTTCTTTCTGCCTTCTGGTCCACTTCATTGCTTTGAGTCCCAGTTTCCTTCCCATCATGATTGGTTCCCTGTGCATTTTCCTTTATTTCACTTAGCATAGCCTTCATTTTTTTCATCTAATTTGTGACCAAATTCAAGCAACTCTGTGAGCATACTGATAACCAGTGCTTTAAAGTGTGCATCTGATAGGTTGGTTATCTCTTTGTCACTTAGTTGTATTATTTCTGGAGCTGTGATCTGTTCTTTTTGGGGGCCATCTTTTTTTCTTGTCACTCCTGTTATGTAGTGAGGGGCAGAGGCTTAGGTGTTCACCTGGGTGGGGCAATCCAGTTGCTGGGTTGTGACATTGATGTGGGGACAGGGTCCAAAAGGGAACAGTGGCACTTGCTCCATTCTCTGTTGAATTTCAGTACCTTCTGCAGCTTCCCCCAAGCAAACTGGGCCCTTCTGGTGCTGATTCCCATGTGGGTGGCCTTGTGTATGTTCTAGGACCCTGTAGGTCTCTCCAATGAACTCTCCTGTGAAGCTGGGAGTCTCTCCCAGCAGCTCAACTCCCACAGGTGTTTTCAATTGGTGTTTTGAGGCTTTATTTCCCTGTACTGGGATGCTGGGTTGTGAGATCTGTCTTGCTCCCCAGTTTTGGCTTGTTTATCTACACACACAAATGTGGGACCACCTGGTCAACCAGCTGCCTTGCATGCTGTGCCCCACTTTACAATTGCCACCTCGCTGGGTCTTCCCATTGCCACCCCATGCCCAGGGTCTCCCTGCTGCTGTCTTGCACACCCAGGGTTTGTCAGCTGCTGCCTTGTGCACCCAGTGCCATTGCTTTTTTTGCCATGACCTCTCTCTGCCTGGCCACTGACTCTGCCCCTCCTACCTGTCTGGATGAATGTGTCTATTTTGACTCCTTGGTTGTTGGAATTCCATACAGTTCAATTTTCTTTCAGTTCTGGTTGTTATTTTGTTTCTAAATTGTTGTTTTCCTTATTTTGGTTGTGCAAGGAGGCACAGTGTGTCTACCTATGCCTCCATCTTGGCTGGAAGTTTATTATTGTTATTTTCGGGGGGATCCTCCATATTGTTTTTCATAGTGGCTGCTCCATTTTACATTATTTTCCCAAATTAGTTTTAAACAGGGGAATGTTTTATCTTGAATCATTTATTAACTTATCATGATGATGGAAAATCAGTACCAAAGGACATAGTTTAAGAGACACTATTATAAAGGCATTCTGGAATTTGACAAGGAAAAAGAACAACTTCCAGGGTGAGTGCTACTTCACCCTAGTGAAAAAGTATGATTCCATAATGCAAGGTATATTCCATATTTCAATACCAAACATCCTGACATTGGGATGCTCAAGATTATTCGGGGAGGACAGAATTCATTTGCATTGAAAAATTAGAACAATAAAAGTATATACTCAAGGCTTAAATTTAAGAGATAAGTGCATTTGATTTAATAATGAAATATTACAGAAAATATTTGCATTTAGGACACTTTAGTAGTAATACCCTAATTTCAAGACTCAAATTGTTCACAGGAAACACAAGGACAGGTGGTTTTCATTATCAAAGTATCCATTATCCATGTCCCCCAAATTAAGAGGATATGAAGGGAAGCAAAAGTCATAACAACACAAATCACCTGCTAATGAACTGACCACCTATGAAATTAGTCTCTACTTAGTTTATTTATGTAATAAAATTTATTTAATTTAATAAATTTAATGTTTATTTCCTGCTTGGTGTGAGCCTATGCTGATCATTATCAAGTAGATTTTCTGATATTGCAAGATAGTGCAGTGCAAACCACTATCAAAGTGAAATTGCAAATCTTGCAAAACACATAGGATTGCATTCATTTGGTGAATGACATGCTGAAGAGCTACTTTTCTCAAATGCAACACCATTGACAACTTTGGTAGAGTAAGACCAATTAACAAATGATAAAAAGGATGATACCATGATAGACATATCAGAATAAAATGATCTGAATATTAGAGGTTTAAGAGAAATCTTTGGAATATTAATGGAGTCCTTGACTATTTCAAACTTTTAAGCATTTTCTTCTAAAAATACTATAAAACATAGGATTTGCCCAAGTTTTGGTAAATTTTGATGAAAATAAACTTTGTTTTCATTTTTTGTTTCAATTTTATGAAAATTGTAATACATTGTCACTGTCAAGGTTTGACTTGTATAGCTATCCTCGCTAGTCAAACAGAACAGTCCTTTATTCTGCTTGGAAAATTAGGCAAACACATTGTACCTTCTCAGCTATTTTGAAAAAGAAAACAGTTGCATTTAGAAGCTTTTTGTTTACTTCAGTTTGTAAATATTCTAGACATTTGCAGGTGCCAAATATCTAAGCTCTAAATAAACAGGTTAGTATTCTATTTTATTTTTCTCCCTTTCCAGATGCACTACCTGGCATACCAAATAAATAAATAATTTGAACACCTTCCCTGAAGACTCACAATCCAAAAAGTTTAGCCACTTTGATTTCCCAAGCTTGTAAAACAAGTCCTAAAGCACTTAAAACTGGATGCTTGTTCAACAAAGAACAGTTAGTCTCTCTCTCTCTCAAGATGCAGTCATTATGAAGACTTTATCAGTGCTATAACCTGTTAGGATGGAATCAGGAATTCCTGGACAGTACAACAATTTGAATATGTACATAGATGGTGGTACTCTCTAGTCTCCTCAGATAGATGTATTAAAGACCAAGGCATGTAATTTATTAATCAAGATTAACATAATGTGGAAATAATCTGAATTGGAAATAGCCAAATGTGACAACTTCCTATCATTTCAGAACAGTCATATTTTTACAAATACATAGTATTTAGATAAATTATTATCAAACTATATTATTTATTATGACTCATGCAGTATAACAAATATACTAACATGTTTTAAAAACAAAATATAGCTTCAAATTTATTTTAAAATTCTTAAAAAATGTGTGAAAGGACTTTTTATCAGCAAACTTGGCAGAGATTTATGATTACCAAATTTATGTAAAAATTTCTCCTTTTAAGGAGGCATTATACCCCTGACAGGGGAGACTATGAAGGTGAAATCTGAAACCACTGCTACTCCTAGAAGTATAATTTCCTCCATGGATAAGTTTTTAGAAGCATTATCAAAGCAATTAAAGACACCTAAACAATTATTGTTATCTTCCTTTTACATTAATCAGAGTTGTTTATACCTTCTCAACTGCTCTGATTAAGCCTTCATGTGGTTACCACTAGTAAACATGGTTCCTCCCTAGGAGGGAAATCAGAGAAAATGAAACACTATATAAATCAGACAAAAATGTATAATAACAATTTTTCCTTATCACTGAGGAAGTGAAATTATGAAGGAGAATTTTGTGAGAAAAGAAAAGAAAGATCAAAATTGCTTCTGCCTTCAATAAACAATTTATGATTGCCTCCATTAAATGTATGAAACCTTAAAGGATGCTGATATCTTTGCTAGAAAGTTTTATTAAATATAGCAGTTGTTAACTTTTTTCATTCTCCAAGAAATAACAAACAACAAAGTTGTACTATCCCTATCCATTCTCATGATTTCTGCATCTCCTTCATCCATCTATATATCCACTAATGCAGCCAGAATCATTTATTGAGCAGCTTACTATCTACCTGCCACTTTATACTGAATTTTAGATGGTTTAAAAGTAAATCAGTGACCAGCAAATTTTAAGTTTTTTAAGATATTCGAAACCCTCATGATATCCAAAAAATTATTTTTTAATTTAGAAATTTATTCTGTTTAATCCATTTCTTAGAGGTATTTCTTTTTCAGGAATTTCCAAATGCCTGAAACTTTATTTCATGTTTCACTTATTCATAAGACATCCAAAGTAAATGTTAATTTGAAAGCAAAGCATTAGACTCATTCTTCTTTTTGGCTTTGCTGTAAAATTATAATCTTAGAGGAATACGTGCCTAATGTGCCACATGTTAAAGAAAAGGAACATTCATCAAACTCAGTTCCTGCAGAACAAACCCTCCCAACAACATTCAATTCAGCTACAGCATCTGGAAAATTGGACCCAGACTGGTGGGAGCTCCCCACACATACAGGATTTATGTATAATTCTTGATCATTAGGCATGCAAACTCTCAAGGATCACCTTGAATGTCTTTTCTCCCTACTTTCTTGTCTACTATCTGTAGTTTCAGCTGCTCACCAACTATCAAAGCACCTGAAGAAATTCAAGATAATGCTGTTTGAAATAAGCTCTCTTTAAGAAAAGTATAAAACTAGAGAAGTGATATGACAGTTTATTTTCCTTGTGGTGATACAGATGATATTCTCTATCCTTCCTATGCATTACTCTTCAGGATTTACTTAACTCTTTCTGTGTAACTCCTTGGAGCTAAAGAACAGAGAAAAAAATGCTAAATCCTTCTATTGATCTTACAAAGAAAACCTAATGCTTAGGATTTTTGTTTAAAAATTGTATTTATTTTCTGCACTGGAATTTTTGAGGTAAGATAAGTTAATAATATTATGTAAATTTCAGGAAGATTCCAACATTGTAATTCAATTTCTGAATACACTATCATTTTCTCAACACCAAAGTCTGTTTTCCATCCCTCAACCATACATTTGACCCCCTTTCCTATTTCACCCCCCTTCTCTTCTGGTAACCCACCAATCTGTTGTCTGTATCTATGACTTTGCTTTTATTTTGTTTTGTTTGCTTCTCTTTTGTTTTATATTCCACATATGAGTGCAGCCATATGTTTTTGTTCTTTTCTATATGATGTATTTCACTCAGCATAATACCCTCCATTCATCCATCAATAGACACTTAGGTTGTTTCCATATCTTGGCTATTGTAAATAATGCTGCAATGAAAATACAGGTACATGTATCTTTTCAAATTAATGTTTTCATATTCTTCAGATGAGTACACAGGAGAGGAATTGCTGCATCACATGGTAGATCTATTACTTTTTTGAGAAACTTCCATAGTGTTTTCCATAGTGGCTACACCAGTTTACAATTCCGACAGTGTTTAAATAATTAGGATCAGAGTTTTCAACAGCCCAGAACATTTATTTTTCTAGTTTTAGGAGGAAATTCAAAGTAGTTTCTAACACATATAATTCTAAGACTTATAAATTATTTTAGCTCATAGGTCTTATTTTAAGTACAACTTCACACAGTGTGTGGCACAGTAGGTTTGCAGTAAATATTTACTGAGTGAATGAATGAGTAAAAGACTGAATCTATGTTTGTAAAATGCTGTAGGATTCATCTGGTAGAAACATCACAGCCAAGGCTGACATTCACCTGATAGGCATAGTTACGGTCTTCAATTTTTTAGGACTTACAGAATCACCTTTGACTATTGGTTTTCATTGTGTTCTGGTTGTTAAATATTTTGAGTCTTCTCTTAACAACAGAATATCATAGCACGAGAGAATTCCATTTTTTTTTTTTTACTTTAAACATGTTTTCAGAGTGTTTACGATCCAGGCCCTTCCTTCTGGGTAAAAGTGAATGTGTTTGTCTGAGTTTGAAAGGGTAGGGGATCAAATACCAAAGTAAAACTATCAGGACAACAAGGGCAGATGTTGGCAGTGGTGGAGGGTGAAATTATTACATCATCCCTGTGTTTAAGAAATGAAGATTAGGATGTAAAGTTACAGTTTTCCAGAGGTGAAAGTGTCAGGGACAGAGGAAGTCAGACTGCTATATACAGGCCAAGAACAAGTGGGGTTAGATATCTCTTTGAAATTCTGATTTCATTTCCTTCGGCATATGCCCAGAAGTGAATTGCTGTATCATATGGTAGATGTATTTTTAATTTTGGGAGGAGCCTCCATAAATTTGTTTTCCCTAGTTGCCAGACCAATTTAAGTTTCCACTATAATGTATAAGTGTTGCACTTTTATCACATCCTCTCCAGCACCTGTTGTTTCTTATCTTCTTGGTGATAGCCATTCTCTCAGGTTTAGGTGACTCTTATTGTGGTTTTGATTTGCATCTTCCTTATGATTAGTGATGCTGAGCATCTTTTCATGTGCCTATTAATCATTTTGATGTCCTTTTTGAAAAAAATCTATTTAGTTCTATCATTTTAATAGAATTGCTGCATGCCCATCATTGGATCAATTCATAAAATATGTGAAAAATATACATTGTGGAATATTATTTAGCCATGAAAAGGAGAATACCCTATCATTTGCAACAATGTGGATGGACTTTGAACTCCTTATGCTAAATGAAATAAGTCAGGCAGAGAAAGACAACCACTGTGTAATATCACTTTCATATGGAGTTTAAAAAGTCAAAGCTGTAAAAAAAAACGGAGAGTAAAATAGTGGTTACCAGGGGATGGAGCACAGAGGGATAATGTTAGTGTCATTTAAGGTACACATTTTCAATGAGTAGTTAGTACCCATAGAGATCTAATGCATAATGTAATAAATATAGGCAACAATACTCTACTATAATTGTAATGTGATAAATATTGTTACAACAGCAATCATATTACAATACATAAATACATCAAAACAACATGTTGTATGCCTTCAATTTACACATTTTCACATGTCAAATTTATTCAATAAAAAAGTGTGGTCAGAAGCACAGGCTAAAAGAGGATAGATCATAAGAGGCTCACCCTATCCCCAGGAGAAGGTCAGCTGTATTCAAACATAGCACTCAGCCTCTACCAGACTAGGTCAGGCTAACCATTTATTGTCCCCACACACTTACTCCCTAACTTGGGCCTTAATAACATCTCAGATGTAGACTGCCAGCTAAGAAGAAAGTTTCAGTGTGTTTCCAGAGGCTGCTATATATTCCTCTTCTGGGAAACAGGACAATGTTTTGTATAATCTGTGTGTGTTGGGGAAAAGAGATGGCATTCTGGTTCCAGATTAGTATGGTTTCTTTGCATGCTCACTGAAGTTAAGTGAGCTAAGATATTCCATTTTAACTTTAAATAGTCATTTTAAATGCTAGAAAGATGCATGCATTGTTCCTGACCATTTATAGGCCCCAAACATATGCCAATTTAATATCACTCACCCTGCTAGCTTCAATTGAGATCAATATATTGTGTAAAATTTTTAAAGTACTAAAGAAACACATTTCTACTCTTAGTTCAGAAATGTTTATATAAAACTTATCTTTTTTAAAGATTTTATTTATCTATTTATAGACAGAGGGGAAGGGAGGGAGAAAGAGAGGGAGAGAAACATCAAATGCGTGGTTGCCTCTCATGAACCCCCTATGGGAACCTGGGCTACAACCCAGGCATGTGCCCTGACAGGGCTTCAAACCAGCAACCCTTCATTTCATAGACCAGCACTCAATCCACTAAGCCACATCAGCCAGGGCTATATAAAACTTATCTTAATCACAGTTCTCAGTGCATACAACCCCCAAAACTCAACATTGTTTGATGGTTTCTTAATATTCTGCAGAATCACCTTGTATATGGAGGACATGGCAAAACTCTTCACTGGATTCAATTTAATATTTTCAATGGCCTAGAAAAAATTTCTAGATGGTGAAGCAGCATTGTCAAATGTGTCCTAAATCAAAATGGCATTTAACAATATTAATCTTGCTCAAAATGTGCAGACAGAGAGTTCTGACCAACTGAATCAACACCGCACAGGTGGTCCCTGCCCCCCTCCCAAATCTACAGGTCATTTCAGATATACCAACCTCAGTTCTGGCTAGGGAGAATTACATTAACACTGTGCTTGCTGACTCAAGTTTATACACTCTCACTCAAGAGTGCAGATTCTCAAAAAGGAAAGGCCATTCTTGGAGTTTGCCATTCAAACTCTATTTTTAAAATATCTTTGTGTTATCACATAATCTCAAATTACTTTACTTAAGGTAAGCATTTACACCTCAAGGTAACAAACAACAAAAGTTCTAGACTATTCAGAGAGTACACAGCAAGGTATCTCAGAATACTGTAATACTTACAGTAGAACTAAGCAGTGGCCATAATGTAAGATGGCATGTCCCTAACTTATTTAGGCACTTTCCACAACTCTGTTTCAAAGAATCACTCTCCAAGGTTATTGACCTTTCAGGAGTAAAATAAAAAGAGTTGATGTAGCCAGGAGCTTCCCTGGATATATGTAGTGTGGTTCCTCCACAGCAATGCTTGCATATATAATAGTAAGGAGGTGGTACATGAACCTCTTAGGAAGTGACTAGGAAAACATTAATAATCTTAGAAGTGCTAGTTATATACAAGGTAATAACAAATTTCCTAAACAATTCTCCAGAAAACTGAGAGGTTACGGGAAATCTGTGCTATACACCACTTATATGTATGTACTTATCATTCACTGCCTTCTGCCAAGTAATGAAATCATAAGCATACATAAAAAATAATTTAAAAAAAAAAAACAGGACAAATGGAAAACAATAAAAATCAGGGGGAAGATCAGCCACCAGAAATGTAGACTTCCAGCCATATGAAGTTGCTGAAAGTGGGTTTTAAATTTGATTTTAAGCTATCTACTGGCTAAAGTGAGGAAGAAAACATTTTTTATTGTTGTTCGAGTGCAGTTGTCTCATTTCCCCCACCACCACTCCCCCCAGCACAGCAATCCCCACCTCCCTCTCCTGACCCCACCCCTCTTGGTTTTGACCATATGCCCTTTATAGTTGTTCCTGAAAACCCTTCCCCCTACCCCCCATTATACCCTCCCACTTCACCTCTGGTTACCGTTACGTTGTTGTTAATTGCAATGTCTCTAGTTATATTTTGCTAGCTTGTCTGTTTTGTTGATTAGGTTCCACTTATAGGTGAGATCATATGGTATTTGTCTTTCACTGTCTGGCTAATTTCATTTAGCATAAAGCTCTCCAGTTCCATCCATGCTTTTGCAAAGGGTAGGAACTCCTCCTTTCTTTCTGCTACAAAGAATTCCATCATATAAATGTACCATAGTTTTTTGATCTATTCATTTACTGTTGGGCACTTTGGTTGCTTCCAGCACTTGGCTACTATAAATTGTGCTGCCATGAACATTGGGGTGCATAGGTTCTTTTGAAGTGGTGTTTCAGGATTCTTAGGGTATAATCCCAGCAGTGGAATTGCCAGGTCAAAAGGAAGTTCCATTTTTAGTTTTCTGAGGAAATTCCATACTGTTTTCCACAATGGCTGCACCAGTCTGCATTCCCACCAACAGTACACTAGGGTTTCCTCTCTCCACATCCTTGCCAACAGTTGTTGTTCATTGATTTATTTCTAATGGCCATTCTCACCAATGTGTAGTGGTATCTCATTGTGGTTTTCATTTGCATCTCTCTGATGGCTAGTGATGCTGAGAATCTTTTTATATGTCTCTGGGTCCTCTGTGTGTCCTTGGAAAAGTGTCTGCTCAGGTCATCTGCCTATTTTTTAATCGGGTTGTTTGTCTTCTTGGAGTGGAGTCATGCTAATTCTTTATATATTTTGAAGATCAAACCCTTGTCCAAGGTATCATTGGCAAATATGTTTCCCATACAGTTCATTGTTTTTATTTTTAATATATTTTATTGATTACTCTATTACAGTTGTCCCATTATCCTCCCTTCACTCCTCTCCACTCTGCAAAACCTCTCCCACCCACATTCCCCCCCTTTAGTTCATGTCCATGTGTCATACTTATAAGCTTCTACATTTCCCATACTGTTCTTACCCTCCCCCTGTCTATTTTCTACCTACCATCTATGCTACTTATTCTCTGTACATTTTCTCCCTCTCTCCTCCTCCCACTCCCCTGTTGCTAACCCTCCATGTGATCTCCATTTCTGTGATTCTCTTTCTGTTCTAGTTGTTTGCTTAGTTTGTTTTTCTTTTTATTTTAGGTGTGGTAAATAATTGTGAGTTTGCTGTCATTTTGCTGTAAATGTTTTTTATCTTTTTTTTCTTAGATAAGTCCTTTTAACATTTTATAAAATAAGGGCTTGGTGATGATGAACACTTTTAACTTACCTTATCTGGGGAGCTCTCTATCTGCCTTTCCATTCTAAATGAAAGCTTTGCTGGATAGAGCAATCTTGAATGTAGGTCCCTGCCTTTCATGACTTGGAATATTTCTTTCTATCCCCTTCTTGCCTGCAAGGTCTCTTTTGAGAAATCAGCTGACAGTCTGATGGGAACTCCTTTGTAGATAACTGTCTCCTTATCTCTTGCTGCTTCAAAGATTCTCTCCTTCATTTTAATCTTGGCCAATGTAATTATGATGTGCCTTGGTGTGTTCCTCCTTAGGTCCAACTTCTCTGGGACTCTCTGAGCTTCCTGGACTTCCTGGAAGTCTATTTCCTTTTGCCAGATTGGGGACGTTCTCCTTTATTATTTGCACAAATAACTTCTACTTGTTGGTCTTCCCCTTCCCCTTCTGGTACCCCTATAATTCAAATGTTGGAACATTTAAAAATGTCCTGGAGGTTCCTAAGCCTCTCCTCATTTTTCTGAATTATCGTTTCTTCCTTCTTTTCTGTTTGGTTTCTTTCTGCCTTCTGGTCCACTTCATTGCTTTGAGTCCCAGTTTCCTCCCCATCATGATTGGTTCCCTGTGCATTTTCCTTCATTTCACTTAGCATAGCCTTCATTTTTTCATCTAATTTGTGACCAAATTCAAGCAATTCTGTGAGCATACTGATCACCAGTGCTTTAAAGTGTGCATCTGATAGGTTGGCTATCTCTTTGTCGCTTAGTTGTATTATTTCTGGAGCTGTAATCTGTTCTTTCATTTGGGCCATTTTATTTTTTTTTTTTGTCTTGATGCACCTGTTTTGTAGTGAGAGGCAGAGGCTTAGGTGTTCACCTGGGTGGAGCAATCCAGTTGCTGGGTTGTGGCATTGTATGTGGGAGAGGGGTCCAAGAGGAAACAATGGTGCTTGCTCTCCTCTCTTCCAGATTTCAGTCCCTTCCGCACCTTCCCCCAAGCAAACTGGGCCCTTCTGGTGCTGATTCCCGTGTGGGTGGGCTTGTGTATGTTCTAGGACCCTGGGGTTCTCTCCAATGAACTCTCCTGTGAGGCTGGGTGTATCTGCCGGCACCTGAGTCCCCACAGGTGTTTTCAGTTGATGTTTTGAGGCTTTATTTCCCTGTGTTGGGACCTTGGTTTGCATGGTCTGTCTTGCTCCCCAGTTTTGCCTGGTTTATCTGTGCACAGGAATGTGGGACCTCCCGGTCAACCAGCTGCCTTGTGTGCCACGCCCCTCCACAATCTGCCTTCTTGCTTGGTCCACCCGCTACTGCCTTGGGCACCTGGGATCCTCCAGCCACCGCTTTGCCACCAGTCCACTCCACCTGGCCACCCGTCCCCACCCCTCCTACCGGTCCGGATGAATGTTTCTTCTTTAATTCCTTGGTTGTTAGACTTCCATACAGTTCAATTTTCTGTCAGTACTGGTTGTTTTTTTTGTTTGTTTCTAAATTTTTGTTGTCCTTATTTTGGTTGTGTGAGGAGGCACAGCGTGTCTACCTACACCTCCATCTTGGCCGGAAGTCTCATTCTCTTTTTATTTTAATGCTGTTTTCTTTAACCACACAGAAGCTTTTCTATTTTGATGAGATCCCATTTCTTTATTCTTTCCTTTACGTCCCTTGCTCTAGGACATATCGCTGAAAATATTGCTGCATGGAATATCTGAGATTTTCCTTCTCCTCTAGGATTTTTATGGTGTCACAACTTATATTCAAGTCTTTTATCCACCTTGAATTTATTTTTGTGTATGGTGTAAATTGATGATCATGTTTCATTTTTTTGCATGTAGCTGTCCAGATCTCCCAACACCTTTGTTGAAGAGGCTATTTTGATTCCTTTTTATGCTTCTGCCCCCTTTGTCAAATATGAATTGACCATAGAGACTCGGGTTTTTTTTTTTCTGGGCTCTCCATTCTGTTCCATTGGTCTATGTGTCTGTTCTTATGCCAGTACCAGGCTGTTTTGATTACAGTGGGCTTGTAATACAGTTTGTTAACAGGTATTGTGATCCCTTTTACTTTCTCCTTCTTTCTCAAAATTGCTGTAGCTATTCGAGGTCACTTATGGTTCCATATAAGTTTTTGAAATATTTATTCTATATTTGTGAATTGTGTCATTGGTACTTTAATGGGGATTGCATTGAATCTATAAATTGCTTTGGGTAGTATGGACATTTTGATGATGGTAATTCTTCCAATCCATGAATATGGTGCATGCTTCTGTTGTCTGTGTCTTCCTTAATTTTTCTCTTCAGTATTGTGTAGTTTTTTGAGTATAGGTCTTTTACCTCCTTTGTTAGGGTTATTCCTAGGTACTTTATTTTCTTTTTGCTATAGCAAATGGTATTTTTTTCCTGATTTCTCTTTCTAATATTTCATTATTGGTATACAAAAATGCGTTTGATTTCTGAATATTGACTTTGTATCCCACTGTTTTGCCAAATTCACTTATTCAGGTCAGTTAGCTTTTTGGTGGAGTCTATAGGATTTTCTATGTAAACGATGATGTCATCTGCAAAAATGACAGTTTTGCTTCCTCCTTTCCCAGTTGGATGTCTTTTATTCATTCATTCATTCATTTATTTATTTTTTTGTCTGATTGCTATGTCTAGGACTTCCAATGCTATGTTGAATAGGAGTGGTAAGAGCAGACATCTTTGTCTTGTTCCTGATCTTAATGGGAAAGCTTTTAGTTTTTACCCATTGAGCATGATGGTGGCTGTAGGTCTCTTGTATATGCCCTTTATTATGCTGAGGTATGTGCCTCTACTTCCACATTGCTGAATCTTTTTTATCATAAATGGGTGCTGTACCTTATCAAATGAGTTTCCCTCATATGTTGATATGACCATGTGATTTTTGTCTTTCCTTTTGTTTATGTGATGTATTATGTTTGTTGATTTGTGAATATTGTGCCATCCTTGCACCCTGGGATGAATCCCACTTGATCCCACTTGATGGGGTACAATTTTTTGAAATGTATTGTTGGATGCAGTTTTCCGATATTTTGTTGAAGATTTTAGTGTTGATGTTCATCAGTGATATTGGCCTGTAGTTTTCTTTCTTTGTTGTGTCTTTATCTGGTTTTAGCATAAGGATGATGCTGGCTTCATAAAAAGAGTGTGGGAGTCTTCTGTCTTCTTGGATTTTTGGAATAGTCTGTAAAGGACAGGAGTTAGCTCTTCTTTAAATATTTTGTAAAATTTTCCTGTAAAACCATCTGGTCCAGGGCTTTTGTGTGTTGGGAGTTTTTTGATTACTGCTTCAATTTTGTCATCTGTTATTGGTCTATTCAGGTTTTCTGCTTCTTTGAAGAAGAAAAATTGATTAGTGAAAACACTCTTTGTGGGTAGGAAATAGCTATCTCAATCCAGCTATTGCACCTGTGTGCTTAAGGGTTAAAATTGGTCTTTACATGAATAAAATGTGGTAGTATCTGAACCTTAGGGACTCATACTCAAAGGATTATAATAATAGTATACATCTTAAACGTATCAATCACAAAAAACAAAGATGTTAAAAAGTAATGTAAAATTTATAATAAATAAACTTGATTGTTGATGAATGAATTCCAAAAAATTGAAAAATTTTGCCTTACAAAAACAGAAACCAAAACCCTTGAAGCACTCAGAAATCAAATTTCGGGGGGGGGGGGGTTCTTCTCTCTCACTCTATCTCTCTCTCTCTTTATTTTTTTTTAGATCCCCAGTGTTACAGGTCTGATCTGAGAGTCTTCCCAAGAGCATTGGTTGTGGTTTATCCTTTGACACTCATCCCAGGCAGCACTTTTGGACCAGGATCTCCAAGTGATAGTTTTCTCCCATCTCTTCCCCAAAAAAGAGATGAAGTGAAAGACAAAGACTATTCTTTCTCCTACAAAAAATTAAACCAGCATGAAATCCAATCCACGGGTCACTATATCTGTCCTCTGAGTCCAAACCATGTTTGGGTACTCTCTCCTCTAATTCATGCAAAAGAAGTCCCCAACCATTTTAGCACCAGGGAGTGGTCATGGGAGAAGAGATTGGTGGAGAGGGGAGCCAAAGTTCAGTTGCTGGCTTTCTCACCAACTGCTCACCTCATGCTGTTAGGGGGTAGGAGGGGCAGAGATAGGAAGAAGAGCTCAGGCAAACTTCGCTGGCACCCAGTTCCTGACAGGCCACAGACAAAAATCTGTGTGCAGCCTGCGGGTTGGGGACAAATTTCAGGTTTTAAACCACACATTGAATTTTTAAAATATTTATTTTCCTGCAAAAGAGCAGAATGTAAGGGGAAAATCAGCTTTTGTCATAAACTGGACAATACAAATGCTATAGGCTATTCCAGAATTGAATGAACCCCCAGTATTATATTTGATCTACACCTAAAATGGCAGGGCTCACGAAAATTGCTCCACTGAAACAAAATAAAGAGATCCTAAGGATGAAATCTAAATGTTAAAATCCATTTAACTCTATTTTACACTTGCTGAAAATCCTCCAATGCCACAAAGAAAAGAAAGTGCTACTACAGATACAGAAATAGAAATGCCTAAACATTAGAAGCAGCATTAGAAGAATGTTTCTAACAGAAGCATTCTTACACTAGGATACCCTCTCCTCCCATTCACATACTCTTCTTCCTGAGTATAAAATAATCTTGTCAGGATAGAATGAGTATTATGTACCTAAGAAACTTAGTGTTCCTGTAATTTGTTTGTATGCTAGATGAGATGGGGACTACATTATTGTGCAGTTCTTAGCTGTAGTAGAATTCTATTGCTGAAACTAGCTCCATTTCTTCCTACAAGATTTTTAAGGAAAATGGATTAAATCAATTTGAACCTTTTGGCTCAGATTCACAATTGCTCCCATGCAGACATATAGTTAATCCTCTTCTGAGGAAAAAAATGACAAGGCGAAAAAAATTAAAACACATGTGTGCACACATACACACACACAAACTTACCAAAAAGCTTTTAAACGAAGGCTGATTAAATTAAAACCCTGGGTTCTACAGGACTACAAATGTGATAGTGACATTTGCAAAGTGTGTGTGTGCCTATAAAACAGTAATTTACACATTTGAATTATTTTCATGAAACCACTAAATTATCTCTTCCCCTAGATTTAACATGTTATTGTCTTAGTGTTGAAACAATAGATGGAATCAAATTAAAACACTTTGCCAAAGTGGCTAATGATGATAATGAACATTCTTAGAACTTGACATGATTTTATACTATTTTTTAATTATTGCTTGGTTCTTAAGAGACTTGTCTATACTTTCTTCAGCCTTAGTATTAATAGCTTAAATTAAATTATTACAAGTATACACAATATTCTTAGGAAACAATTTCAGAAACCAAGGAATACATGACAACCTTAGCAAAAGTCTAAGGCCAATTGCCTTACTGTTCCATCCCATAGATCTGAGATAGTGCATTATGTAGAGTTGCTACCAATTTTTTTCTGTTCAAATTTCTAGTACCACCCATCAATTCCCATCCCAAGGATACTTAGACTTCTTGAAGTGAAATTTTGTGGTTGATACCAGCCGGCAGTGTCCATCCCTGCTGCAGATGCTCATTGAAACATGAGAAAAACATACACAGAGACAACCAGGTCCTGTGGGGAAATAGGGATGAAACGACCACTCTCTCTAGTGGAGAGCACCCCATTTCCATTCCCAAGCAGGTTTTTATTAAGAATACAGACTTAGTTTGTGGATTCACAGTCTGGAAGAAAAGATCAAAAGAAATAGGTGACTTTCAAAGATGCTGACAGAACCCCCGCTGGGATTCTGGGCAGAGTTTAGAGTTTTATCATTTGAAAGGACTACAGGGCTCAAAGGGCTAGTTTTGGTTTCCTGTCTGTGCCTTCAAATTCTAATCTAATAACATCCTCCAGCAAACAGATCTCACAGATCTTGCATATTCTATGTCCCAGGCCTGATTACCCTGGGGGTCCGCTGACTCTGGTCTGGGCTGCACTGCCCCTGCTATTTCTGCAGGCCTGAGTCAACAGAGGAGACAAAAGCAGCCAGGAGATTTGTAATTATTACAACTAAGAACAAGGACTTAGGCTTTGACAAAGCCAAGGGGTCAGGGGTTGATGTTCATCACCCCTTCATTTCCACAGCCCTGAGTCTCTTCCCTGAGGCCTCCTCGTGATCATGCCTGTCTTAGGAAGTTCCCTCCATGGGAAATCTTACTTGTCATTGGCTAATTGATCAAGCCTAGGAGGCCAGGCACAGAACAGGCAGCATTCATGCCAGGGAAATAAGTTTTGTCTCCTTAGTGGCTCCTGGTCTGGAGGTCTTTCACTCAGCCTAAGTCATGGAGAGGGGCGGGGGGGGGGGGGGGGTTACAGCTTCCTGAGACCAGGCAGGGCGGTCCCCAACAAAATTTCTTATGTTCTATTCCTTTTTATCTACAAACCTCACCTTTGCCACACTGTCCTTTTCTAAATCACAGTATTTTTGGTATGCCACCTATCCTCTCTTCTTCCTTCTCAGATGAGGTGCTCCAATTTATTCTCTTCTTCACATCCTATTTATCCATCTGTCCTTTCTGTATCATTCATTACTTCTCTTGGGGCATTTTTAATCTCTCCCTTCCTACAGCTTTCTCCTCTCTATATAAAAATATGTCCAGTTTCCCCATCACTTCCACATTTTTAAAGTCCTATTATTTATTCTGTGACTTCTTTCAGTTACCATCTTCTTAATCCTTCCACCTGTGTTATAACCATTTTCTCAACAGTGTCTCCCACCTTCTCATCATCCAATTTATTCTACCTTTTGCAATCTGACTTATGCCATGAAACCGCCATGGAAATTTCTCTTTCCAATACCATTTTATTCATTCATTTAAAAAATATAGATTGACCACTTACCATGAACAAGGCACTATGACTGGAAAAAATGTAAGTATTGATAAAACTCAATCCTTGCTATCAAGAAGCAATATAACAAAAATGATGACTTCTCAACATAATCATCCTTGATTTCTCTGCAGAAGAATTTGAAACTCTTGACTATCTATTCCAAAAGATATTTTCTCCCTTGTGTTTTGTGGAGGTATTCAAATTCTGCTTCTCTAACCTATTCCTCCTGTTGGCTTTTCTAGCTCCTTTTCTGAGTCTATAAATGTGGGTCTTCTCAAAAGCTCAGTCTTGGAGTCCTTTTCTCTTTCTACACTCTCTCCCAAAGTATTATCTTTCTTCTTTTATCTTGCAGCTTTCTTCTTAGTCCCTTTCTCTAAATTCAATTACTATTCTAAACATTATTGAACTTTTAAAACAAATTTCTGGCCCTGACTGGTGTGGCTCAGTTGGTTGGGCAATGTCCCACAAACCAAAATGTCACCAGTGTGATTCCCATTCAGGGCACATGACTGGGTTGTGGGCCAAGCCCCCAGCTGGGGGTATGAGAAAAGCAGCCAATCAATGCTTTCCTTTGCACATTGATGTTTCTCTCCTTCTCTTTCTCCCTCTTTCCCCTTCTCTCTATAAATAAATAAATATATTTTTTAAAAAATTGCTGGATAACACTACAGAATATTTTGGCAGCACATCAAACTCAACCTGTAAAAATAAAATCCCACCATCTTTTCTAACAAACTAGCCGCTCTTCTTCCAGATTTCCATCTATCTACTAACAAAAATCTCTAAAACTTATAATAATAAAAGATAACAGAAAACATTTATTGAGTACTTTTTATTTGCTAAGAACTGTTATAAAAGCATCTGCATTTAATATATGCACCTCATAATAACCTTAGAGAATTTACAGTGTTATTATATAATTTTACAGAAAAAAAAACTGAGATGGTAAAGACTAAATAATTTGCACAAAGTTAGTAGCAAGTAAGTGAGAAAGGCAGACTTCAAACCCAAACATATTAGGCTAAACTATTAAGGACTAAGCAACAGAAATTCAGATTAAAAAAAAAATAATGTTCTGTAATGATTCATTTTCAAATAGTCCACTTTGCTGAATGCCAAGGACATCATGACACAGTAGCTAGGGTTATAAGAAGTTGACTGATGAAAGGAAGGTTATAATATCATTTTTTTTCTTTAATGGGTACCAGTGAAACATTTAAACATCTCCTTTATTGTACAATATAATTATCTCTGAGTTCATCCATTCACTTATTTCTTTACTACACATTTGTTAAGTAGCTCCTATGAGTATGAATTGAAATAGAATTTGAGGTCAATCTGCAATTTGCCATGACATCACAGAGAAACAGATGATTGAGAGGGTGGGAGACACTTTCATGAACAGGATCACTTTGAATTTTCATGACCAGTAAATACTTGGCATGGTAACTCAGTGACTCTGCTTGTAACCCTTTTATCATAAGGGCATTAAAGACTCCCTTTTGATGTCAATACATGTGCCTAACAAGAAATGTCTTAGTCCTTTTTATATGAAGGAGAAAATAAATACCTTGAAATTTATCCAGTCTTTGCATATCTCGCACTCGTTCTGTACCCACAAAAGCAACAAGGGAATGGATCAGGAAGAACAAGCATTTTGACTCAAGGTACACAATAATGATAATAATTCATGGCACTTCAAACTCCAAAGCATGCTCATAGAGACATCATCTTATTTAATGTAAAAGAAAACACAAAGTTCACCTTCATCAAAATAATAAACTATAGTAAGTCTATCCTTTAAGTATCCATCCAAGCCCACAAGTTATGCCCTTAAACTCTACCCTCACACTCTTATGCTATGTTCTTCTCATTCTACATATCCTCTGGATTTGTTTTCCTCTCACTATGGCCAATCAACAAAGTCAGAAAAATAGGTATTTAAGGGAAAACATACTTCAATAATTCATCAACTCAACATCTATAGAACTCCTACTATATTCCAGGCACTACTCTAGATGTTGGGAATGAAATTGCTTGCAGAATCATATGGTGCCTTTCTTTATTAGGGCTTGCTCCATGACAAACACAGAATACTACAAATTGGCTAAGATATAAATGTTCTCAACCCACTTTAATAGTTCTTATATCAGATTTGTCCCTTTAAACTCTGATTTTTGTTTGCTCTTGCTCAGATTTGGAGACACAGTTTTTTGACTTGGGTATCAGAGTTTGGTTGATCAACAACTCTACTTTTACACAACATTCAGTCTTTGATACCTGTATCCTATCTATAATATTCACAGAGTCTGCCATTCTGGCTTTCCTATTTCTACCTCAGCAATAGGAGCCCAAAATGGTCTTCAAGCCCATTATGGAAACCAAGATAAGATCCCTGCCTCAGTTCATTGAATTTCTGCTCTTACCACAGTCTTTTGTTCTGTTATCCCCTAAAGCCATATTAATTCCATTTTCCCCTTCCATTCCTCTGGTTTCACCCTCATTGTCCTCAGGCCTGTACCCTTTAAAACCCTAGTAATTTATACTGATAATCTCCCAAGTTACTCTCTGATAATATTTGCAAACCCATTAACACATTCTTGAATGGACTATTCATATTCCCAGACATCTTAGATCTCAAGTCTGACATACCTATCATGGAACCTGGCTTGCCCAAGCGAAGAAACCTTTCTTAGTGAAGTCATCAGAGTCTATCAAAGCTAATTGATCTACTTTGGAATGTGGAATCTTCTCAACTATGCAACACTCTAAAAAAACATCATTGTCTGGGCCATTTGATCTTTGTGGTCCCATGTTTGGCAAATGTTTAAGCTTCCTCCTTTGGTAGAGATAAGACTTTGTATTCTGGTCCTCTTCAAGAGATTTGCAAATCTCCCAAATTTCAGGGCATAAGAAGATCCCCATACTGTGTCTCTAGAAAGCTCAACCCTGTCTTCAAGTATCCCCTGGAAACAATATAATGTAGTAGAATGAACACTGGATTGGATGTCAGAAAATCTGGCTTCTCCTGCTTGCTATGCCACTGATTTACTTAGAAACTTTGAAAAGTCCTTTTCATGGGCTTATGGTAACTAACATGTGGAATGTAGAAGCCATTCTAGGATATCCACAAATCTATACCTGTAGCCACTGTAACCAATAAGAAACATTTCTATGGCCATTTTTTATTGTTCTTGAAAAGGTATATAGTGTTTATAGTTTCCTAGGCCATTGTGGCTGTGTTAGATAGAGCTACATAAAAACAAACAAACAGCCCTGGCTGGTGTGGTTCAGTGGATTGAGCTCTGGTCTGAGAACCAAAGGGTCACTGGTTTGATTCCGAGTTAGGGCACATGCCTGGGTGGTGGGCTAAGTCCCCAGTCAGGGGTATGCAAGAGGCAACCACATATTATTGTTTCTCTCCTTCTAATTCTCCTTCCCTTCCCCTATCTCTAAAAATAAATAAATTAAATCTTTAAAAACAAACAATCAAAGCAAAAAAGTCAGGATAAAATCCTGGCTGCAGGTACTTCTGTTTTACATTAAGACACAAACAAATTCTAGAATATCAGAGTTTGTAGTGGTCAATGCCATAGAAACTGCTGCCTGGGACTGTTATGAGAATCACTAGTAAACTGAAAGTATCACTGCTACTTGGGAGATACAAGTGAAGAGATATCTATGAAAAGGAGTTTCACCTTTTAATTAAGCCACTCCAACAGCAAGAACCAAACTGCAACTCTCTTAGACATTTTTTTAAATTTTATTTTAATCATTCTTCGAGTACAGTTTTCTCCCTTTTACTCCCATTCCAGCCCACCCACCCAACCCTCCTCACTTCCCTCCCATTACCACCCTCCCCCTAGCTTTTGACCATGTGTCTTTTAAATTTCTTCCTGTAAACCCTTCCCATTCTCCCCTGATACTCCCTCTTCTCTCCCCTCTGGTCACTGTCAGTCTTTCTCCTATTTCAGTGTCTTTGGTTATATTTTGCTTGTTTCCTTGTTTTGTTGTTTAGGTTCCTGTTAAAGGTGAGATCATATGGTATTTATTTTTCACTTACTGGCTTGTTTCGCTTAGCATAATGCTTTTCAGCTCCATCCATGCTGTTGCATAGGGTAGGAGCTCCTTCTTTCTTTCTGCTGCATAGAATTCCATTGTGTAAATGGACCATAGTTTTTTGATCCATTCATTTACTGATGGGCATCTAGGTTGCTTCCAGCACCTACCTATTGGAAATTGTGCTTCTATGAACATCGGGAAGCAAAGGTTCTTTTGTATTGGTGTTTTAGTGTTCTTAGGGTAGAGTCCCAGCAGTGGAATTGAAGGGTCAAAAGGGAGGTCCATTTTCAGTTTTCTGAGGAAGTTCCATATGGCATTCCATAGTGGTTGTACCAGTCTGCAGTCCCACCAACAGTGCACTAGGGACCCCTTTTCTCCACATCCTCTCCAACACTTGCTGTTTGTTGCTTTGTTTATGATGGCCATTCTGACTGGTGTGAAGTGGTATCTCATTGTGGTTTTAATTTGCATCTCTCTGATAGCTAGTGATATTGAACATTGTTTCATGTGTCTTTGGATCTTCTGTATGTCCTCCTTGGAGAAGTGCCTGTTCAAGTCCTTTGCCCATTTTTTAATTGGGTTACTTGTCTTCTTAGAGTGGAGTTGTGTAAGTTCTTCATATATTTTTGAGATTAAACCCTTGTCTAAGGTATCACTGGAAAATATGTTTTCCCATACAGTTGGTTCTCTTTTTATTTTGATACTGGTTTCTTCAGCTGTGCAAAAGCTTTTTATTTTGATGAGGTCCCATTTGTTTATTCTTTCCTTTATGTCCCTTGCTCTAGGAGACATGTCAGTAAAATTTTTCTGCATGAAATATCTGAGATTTTCCTGCCTACGTTCTCTTCTAGGACTTTAATGGTATCACGGTTTATATTTAAGTCATTTATCCACCTTGAATTTATTTTTGTATAAGGTGTAAGTTGGTGCTCGAGTTTCATTTTTTTGCACGTGGCTATCTAGTTCTCCCAACAACATTTGTTGAAGAGACTATTTTTTTCCATTTTATGTTGCTACTTCCTTTGTCAAATATTAATTGACCATAGAGACTTGGATATATTTCTGGGCTCTCTGTTCTGTTCCATTGGTCCATGTGCCTGTTTTTAGGCCAGTACCAGGCTGTTTTAATTACCGTGGCCTTGTAGTATAGTTTAGTGTCAGGTATTGTGATCCCTCCTACTTTACCCTTCTTTCTCAAAATTGCAGCAGCTATTCAGGGTCATTTATGATTCCATATAAATTTTTGAAGTATTTGTTCTATGTCTGTGAAATAATCCATTGGTACTTTAATAGGAATTGCATTGAATGTGTAAATTGCTTTGGGTAGTATGGACATTTTGATGATATTAATTCTTCCAATTCATGAACACGGTATATGTTTCCATTTGTTTGTGTCTTCCTTGATTTCTCTCCTCAGTGTTATGTAGTTTTCTGAATACAGGTCTTTTACCTCTTTGGTTAGGTTTATTCCTAGATATTTTACTTTTCTTTTTTCTATTTCAAATGGGATTTTTTTCTTGATTTCTCCTTCTGCTCTTTCATGGTTGGTGTACAGAAATGCCTTTGATTTCTGGATATTGACTTTGTATCCCACTGTTTTGCCAAATTAATTTATTACGTCAAGCACTTTTTGGTGGACTCTATAGGATTTTCTAGGTACACTATCATGTCATCTGCAAACAGTGACAGTTTCGTTTCCTCCTTTCCGATTTGGATGCCTTTTATTTCTTTTTTTCTTGTCCGATTGCTGTGGCTAAAACTTCCAGTACTATATTGAATAGAAGTGCTGAAAATGGACAGTCTTGTCTTGTTCCTGATCTTAGTGGAAAAGATTTTAATTTTTGCCCATTGAGTACAATGTTGGCTCTAGCTCTCTCCTATATGGCCTTCATTATGTTGAGGAATGCTCCCTCTATTCCAACTTTGCTGAGTGTTTTTATCATGAATGGGTGCCGTACCTTATCAAATGCTTTTTCTGCATAAATTGATATGATCATGTGGTTTTTGTCTTTGCTTTTGTTTACATGATGTATTACATTTACTGATTTGTGAATATTGTACCATCCTTCCATCCCTGGAATGAATCCCACTTGATCATGGTGTATGATCTTTTTAATGTACTGTTGGATGCGGTTTACCAATATTTTGTTGAGGATTTTAGCATCAATGTTCATTAGCAATATTGGCCTGAAGTTTTATTTCTTTCTTGTGTCTTTATCTGGTTTTGGAATTAGGATGATGTTGGCCTCATAAAAAGAGTTTGGGAGTCTTCCATCTTTTTGGATTTTTTGGAATAGTCTGTGTAGGATAGGGGTTACTTCTTCCTTAAATGCTTTGTAAAATTCTCCTGTGAAACCATCGGGTCCAGGGCTTTTGTGTGTTGGGAGTTTTTTGATTACTGCTTAAATTTCTTTTGCTGTTATTGGTTTGTTGAGGCTTTCTGCTTCTTTTTCATTGAGTTTTGGAAGATTATATTTTTCTACAAATTGTCCATTTCATCTAGGTTTTCAAATTTCTTGGCATACAATTCTTCGTAGTAATTTGTTACAATCCTTTGTATTTCTGTGGTATCTGTTGTAATCTCTCCTCTTTCATTTCTGATTGTGTTTATTTGGGTTTTCTCTCTTTTTTTCTTGATGAGTCTGCTTAAAGGCTTGTCAGTTTTGTTTATCTTTTCAAAGAACCAGCTCTTGGATTCATTGATCCTTAGAATTGTGCTTGTAGTCTCTATGTCATTTAATTCTGCTCTGATCTCGGTTATTTTCTTCCTTCTGCTTGCTCTGGGCTGTCTTTCTTGTTTTTCCTTGAGTTCTTGTAGACGTAGGGTTAGGTTGTTTGTTTGGAATGTTTCTAACTTTTTTCGGTGGGCCTGTATCGCTATGATCTTCCCTCTCAGGACTGCCTTGGCTGTGTCCCATAAGTTTGGGGTTGTTGTGAGTTCATTTTCATTTGTTTCCAGAAACCTTTTGATTTCTTCCCTAATATCGTTCTTGACCCATTCATTGTTTAATAGCATGCTATTTAATCTCCATGATTTTGAGTGTTTTGGGTTTTTTTCCTTGGGGTTGGTTTCTAGCTTTAGTCCCTTGTGATCCAAGAAAATGCTTGGTATGATTTCAATTTTTTTGAAATTGATAAGGCTTGTTTTGTGTCCTATCATGTGGTCAGTGTTTGAAAATGTTCCATGTACATTTGAAAAGAATGTGTATTTAGCTTCTTTGGGGTGGAGGTTTCTGTGTATATCAGTAAAGCTCATTTCATCTAGGGTATTCTTTAATGTCACAATGTCTTTGCTGATGTTTTGTTTGGAAGATCTGTCCATTTTTATAGTGGGGTGTTAAAATCCCCCACAATAATTGTGCTACTCTCAATATCTTTCTTGAAGTCCTCTAAGATTTTCTTCATGTATTTGGGTGCTCCTATGTTGGGTGCATATATATTTACAATATTTATGTCTTCTTGGTGGATTCTTCCCTTGAGTATTATGAAATGACCTTGTGGGTGTCTCTTTATGGTCCTTTTTTGGAAGTCTATTTTCTCAGATATGAATATTGCTACCCCAGCTTTTTTTTCTTGTCCATTTGCTTGGAAAATTTGTTTCCAGCCCTTCACTTTCAGCCTGTGCAGGTCCTTTATCCTGAGGTGGGTCTCTTGTAGGCAGCATATGTGTGGGTCATGTTTTCTTATCCAATCACCTATTCTATGTCTTTTGATTGGAGCATTTAATCCATTTACATTTAAGGTTATTATTGATAGGTACTTATTCATTGCCTTTTACGTACATGTGTTCCTCTCTCTCTCTCTCTCTCTCTCTCTTTTCCTTTCTTTCCTTAAAGCAGTCCCTTTAGCATCTCTTGCAGAGCTGGTTTAGGGGAGGTGTATTCTTTTAGACTTCTTTTGTCTGAGAAGCTTCTTATTTGGCCTTCTATCTTGATTGAGAGCCTTGCTGGGTTAAGTAGTCGTGGTTACAGACCTCTGCTTCTCCTTACTTGGAATATTTCTTGCCATTCTCTTCTGGCTTGGCGTGTTTCCATTGAGAAGTCAGCTGTTAGTCTTATTGGGGCTCCTTTGTATGTTACTTCCTTTTTCTCCCTTGCTGCCTTTAAGATTCTCTCTTTGTCTTGAAATTTTGCCATTTAAGCACGATGTGTCGTGAGGTGGGCCTCTTTGGGTTCCTCTTGATTGGGACTCTTTGTGTTTCCTGGGTTTGTGTGACGTTTTCCCTCATCCAATTAGGGAAGTTTTCCTTCATTACTGTTTCAAATAGGTTTTCTCTCCCTTGTTCTTCTTCTTCTCCTTCTGGTATCCCTATTATACGGATATTATTACGTTTCATATTGTCTTGCATTTCTCTTAATCCCTCTTTATTCTTTCTGAGCCTCTTTTCCTTTTCTGGCTCTTTCTGGGTGTTTTCTTCTATTTTGTCCTCTAGCTCGCTGATCTGATCTTCTGCTTCATCGATCCTGCTTTTCATTCCTTCTACTGTGCTCTTCAGTTCAGAAATTGTATTCTTCATTTCCTCTTGGCCCTTGTTGAGAGTTTCTATTTCCTTTTTTATGCGGATGTAGTTTTCAGTGAGTTCATTGTAGCTTCCTTGTAGTTTCTGGTAGCTCATTGTGAGCTCATTGAGCTTCCTGACGATCATTGCTTTGAACTCAATATCTGATAGTTGAATTGCCTCTATTTCATTCAGCATTCTTTCTGAGGCTTCCTCCTTTCCTTTCATTTGGAGGTTGTTTCTTTGTCTCCCCAATGTTTGTGAGACTCTTCTTGTTAGCCTCAGTTTCTTAAATTGATCAGTTCTGACTCCCTGGGTTTGTGGTGTGAACTTCTTTAGTAGAATAGCAGTGAGTTTCAGTGGTGCAGTTTCCTTGATCTCCCAAGCTCACTGGTCTTGGGCTGTCATTTAAGTTGGCTTTGTGTTTGCCTTTGGGTTTTGATTGTTGTTGGGTCTTTCTTTGCTTGGTCCTTCCCACCAGCTGGTTAAATGCAGGTCACTCTTTCCACCACCTCCTGTATTTTGTTGTGCTGGTGAGGGAAGATTGTGTTGAAGCTGGTTCTTCTGTGTGTACAAGGTTTAAAGAATTCTCTCTTGCTCTTGTTCAGTTGTTTGTATTGGGTACTCTCTCTACTGTTTCGTTGTATTTCCAGATAGGCCCTGGATTGAGGTTTGTGTGGTTACTACTCCCTCCTTCACCTTCTTCTGTTGTTATCTGTTAGTGGTTCCTTTGTTGTTGGATTTCCTCTTCCAGTGGGTATCCTGGTGTTCACCACCTCCACCTATTCTTTTTTGTCATCAGTTGAAGGGGGAAGGCAAAATGGTTTAAGATAGCATCAGAGAATTCTATGATATTTACAGTAGTAGCATGTAGGGAAGAGATAGGAGATCCTTTGACTATGTATAGTGCTAACCGTGATCTTCCACCCAGCTAGCTGATTTTTAGAAAGGATGGAAAGAAGAGAAGACTCTTGTTGTGGAAGGAAGGATTGTGAGTTGGATCTATAAAGCAGGGAGGTTGTGGGACATCAGATTCTGAGATAAGGTGAGAGTAAAGGATAGTAAATAGTTGTAGTGTGTGAGAGAATAGAGTAAACCACTACAATAATAGAGTTCAGGAAACTTTGAAATGGGCTATGATCTGAGGGGGGGGGGGTGATGTTGTGAAGTAATTACAATTGCATGGAACAGCAGTTATTTACAATAATATTATGGCAACAATCATATGACAGAATCTATGAGATCTAAGTAACAAGAATAGGGAGTACAGAACCTCAAGTAGTGTGCTAATGGGATACAAGTGAGTTAAAGGACAGTAGATTAGCAATACAGTATGTATAGAGATACCAGCGGAAAGCTGTCAGGTCATACAATATATCCAGCCTAGCAAAGCAGACTATACAAAAAGAAGAGGGATACAAAAATACTTTTTAAAAAGATGTAGGAATACTGGAAAAATAATAATAATACAAATATGCAATAACTTGCAGGTTCTCTGTAATAGCAGAGTGACATTTATCTCACTGTCCCAGCTGTTGTGATGCCCCTTCTTTGGGTTCAACTTTGGTCTGTTCACAGATCCAGGATTTTGTCTCACTTGTAGGTATTTAGAAAAAATTTTAAAAAGTAAAAATAGAAAAGGCAGATGAAGGAAGGAAGAAGAGATAAAATTGGAGGAAAGGAAGGAGGAAGGAATAAAACAAGAAACCAGGAAAGAGAGGAAAAAGAAATCAAAAGAGAATAAAAACAATAAAACTTAAAAAATTAAAAATTGTTAAAAAAAATAGAATCAAGTTAAAAAGTCTCTTGGTTTCAAAGTGGCCAAACCAGTTTTTCTGCTCTTCCTGGCTGCAGTAGACTGAGAAGTGATTGGTATGGCTTTTCTTCCTGGGCCAGCGGAGCTCACACTGCCTCCTCAGCCTTGTACCCTGGGTGTGGGAATCAGGTCTTTCCCCAGGTTTACTGCTGTGGGCTGTGGTGCGGGGATGCTCTCCCTGCACGCATGCCCATGAGCCCGTGCACCCGCGCGCCCATGGCTGGGTAGCAGGGAGGCTGGAGCCACTGATCACTTTAGGAGAATTCCCCAAACAGTGTCTGACTATTCACTCCTTCCTCTTGAGAAATTCCTCCTGTTCAAGCCTGTCGTTCCCCACAGTGGCCTGGCTTCTCCCGCTGCTGCCAAACTCTCCAGCCAGACGGGTGACTATGGGGGCCAGGGCCTCTCTGGTGTCCACAGCCTCCAAAGGTGCTCACAGCCCCTGTGTGTTTGCTAGCCTCTCTTAGACATTTAAATGACGTTCATATTTTAGCACTTAAACATCATCTCTGTGAATACCTAAAATGTGGCCAAGTGAAAGTTGGATGAGATTGGCCTGACATTGTCACTGGCCTTTCTCTAATGTCAAAGATGGATTTGCATAATTATGTTGAAAGCTGGGAGACTGCACACAGTAGGAGGTTTCCTGGCTGGTGTTAGGTTTTAAGTAAACTTTGACTCTCAAATGCTCCAACTGTGACTCTCAAGATGAAGAAAGTCTCTATTCAAATATGAACACTCAGAGTGCACATGTTCTAAGAAAGTATAGTAACAGCTTAACAATTTGACTTGCATACTGATTTCTAAGATATTATTAAGATAGGCCTGATAAGCAACTGATTGACTGAATGACATTTTGTTTAGTATCAACAGGGCTTCAGAAAAGAGATTCCAACCTATGTTACCTCATAAACCTCTTCTTAATTAAAATTTTTTTGAGCTGGCCAGGTACCTGATAGAAGCAAACTTCTAAACATTGCCATTGTAACAGATATGTAATTGTGCAATTCTATCTTCCAAGGTCACTGCAGTCACAAAATGTCTCTTTTGAATATTTCTACAAGGGGAAAATGCTAAAGCAGATGAGGCCTCCATAATCTTCAATGTTTACCACTTCCATTGAGCACTTAATAACCTTGGGCTCTCTTTCCCCAAATGATTTTTCATGATACATCCCTGCTCTCACAAAAGGATTTGAAGCCCCTTAGCCTACAGGATTACTTCTTTTAGTCTGTCAAGAGATCATCTTTTTTTTTCGACTTTCAGTTGTCAATAGCAAATCTGTTTTCCATAATTTTAAATAAAGCACAAGTATTTGCAATACATTTGTAATAAAAATTATAAGAAGAGTAAAAAATTTAAGGTCCCGTAATGAAGCTCCAACTAAAAGGGAACATTCAACTAGTGGACAGACACATTTCCAAGGGAATTTAGCTCAAATGACACCTGGAAAATTATAGCATTTGGATTAGCTGTAAGATCAGCTTTCCAAAGAAATATTTTCATGCAGCCCTGACAATATATTAAACATTGAGATTTCATGGATTACAAAACCTTGTATGTTTTTTATATAT
This sequence comes from Phyllostomus discolor, assembly GCF_004126475.2. Classification (NCBI taxonomy): domain Eukaryota; kingdom Metazoa; phylum Chordata; class Mammalia; order Chiroptera; family Phyllostomidae; genus Phyllostomus; species Phyllostomus discolor. The sequence continues at coordinate 49,086,859 of NC_050198.1, forward strand.
GTTTTAATTCTCCTATTGATTAAAATGATTTTTATATAGTAGCTAGGTTTTGCTGTGGAATCTAGACATATCTCAGATTATTTCATGGAGAAAAGCAAAAATGATAAATGACTCTCTTTTCATTCAATCACACTGTTACAGAACAAACAAGGCGGGGGGACCTGGGACGATATACTATTATTGAAAGAAGCCCCCAGGTCCGTTATGTCCACCTCCAGAGGAAAGACGTCTCTCAATGCCAGAGATTCGTGAAAAGGAAAGGAAATGTTTATTTAATGCTATACAAACTTAAAGTAGTGACCTAATGTCTTTATCAAAAATCCTCAAGTCCCTTTAAAACACCCACAAACAGACACAGTCCTTCCTTCCCCCTTTGCCCAGTCCAGAGTACCGTATCTCATGAAAGGAAATAGAAGTCCATGGCTCAGGCAGTCCTCTGGTTATTTCCAGTTAGTACTCTGTCTTGACTGGGAGACCTCCCCAGGTTCCCGGCACCCTCAGCTGAGTCGCCAGGATCTCTGCTAAAACCAGGTGGTGGTTCCCCCTTCTAAAGCTGTGGGGGTCCCCACTCTGGCAAAAGCACGTGGTCCTCTCTCCCAGGGCCACGGGAGTCCCCACTCAGCCAAAATTGCATGCTTCTCTCCTCAATGGCTGCCATGTCTGGGTTTAAATTCCCTCACCAATCTTCCTCTGCAGCCCCATTTCCGACTCCTCCTACACTCGGGCACACTTGCCCTCAATCTGCTGTCTTTTTCCAGCTTTTCTGGTCACCATCGTGGGTCTGGGCAGGTGTGACCCCATGTGATGGGGCCAATCTTCTCTGAGCTCCCACGCAGGCACTGTAACTCAGGGGACCTGCCCCCCAGTCACATCTTGGGGGGGAGGTCCCTTTTCATCCCTCTGGCCCAGAGCATGGCCATAGCTATTCAGCATATCTAAGTGACCAGCCAAAGGCTATAGGTATGTTAAATGACCGTGCCATGGATTAGCTGCAAAGCTGCCCTGCATGTTCTTGCTCTGTGTGTGTGTGTGCCCCTTCCCCCAACTCACACCTGTAGGGGGAGGGGTGGAGACATCTTAAAATCTCCTGGACACCTTGAGTTCTGGACCCCATTTCAAACGCCTATTTGGGGTCCCCCCTCTTGGCTGCACCCTGTAACAACACTACAAAATGTGGCTGGTTTTTTGTTTGGCTTTTCTACTTATATTTCTACTATTATACAGAATCCACATGTGCACTTCTTCTTTGACTGTATTCTCCTGACCTGTACAGAAATAACCTTTACTAGACTTCAAATGCCACAGAGCATATCTTCTAGCTTGTTTTTGATTGAACTGGTGGTTGCAGTTTGTGCAATTTGCTGAAAGGCAATTCAACTTGGAACCTCATAAACACAGACTAGGCAGATAAATTGATTCAGAATTTCTCATTTTTTTAAAGGGCAAGAGGGCAAATATCTAGCTTCTCTAAGGCAAAAAGGCAGCAGCAGAAACAAAAGCCACATCAACTTTTAACAGATTATTATTATTATTATTATTTATTATTATTAAAACATTGCACTTATACAGCATTTGATGATTTACAAAGCCTTTTACACTCCATATCTCATCTGATACTCACACCAGTCCTGTGGGACAGGTATTTATTATCACAGGCATTTGACAGATGAAAAAATTCAGGCATAAAAAGGCTAAGTGACTTACCCAAGGTATGAGTTGGTATTCAGAAGAATCAATTGTCTTTTGTGCTAGATAAATGAAGAATGGAAGGACCGTATCTGAAAAATTCACAATTCTGTCCCCTGTAAATCCTGACTGAGAGGAAAATCTCACAGCAGTGTGTGGCATGCTCATTTTTATTTCAATTAGTGTTTTCAGTATTTTTAAACATTGTACAAAAGCAGCAGACATGCAGGTTGCTCAGTGAACTTGCATTATGCAGATGTGGTACCTAATGTTCAATAAGGAGCGAATGGTAGACACTATGTGCCAAATAATCAATGTGCAGTGTGAAATATCCTGATTAAGGTATGAATTTGTTTGGATTTCATGATTGTTTATTTCATGATAAACCTGGAAAATTAAAATCTGTTCCTCTAGCAAGTTAGAGAGTGGTTTTTTTGTGGCTTGATTTTTAATTAACCATTAGCCAGCCCACCTAACAAATGTTGAACATTAGCCTATTGAATATGCACTATGAGAGTCACATCTCAAAACTGAGGTATTCTGTGAGATCTCTTTGGATTAATTTTTAAGAACTAAAATAGCCATGTTCCCCAATCTCTCTGATTTTAACAACAAATACCAATTAACAAGAACACAGGGATAGCTTCTGCTCCCTTTCCTGCTCCATTTTTTTTCCAAAAGGAAAAACAATGAAATGGAGGTTCTAGCATATTTATGAAAGCAGGTTGTCAAATATAAGAAATGGGAAGTTTGCAATATTTTTAGAAACTTTGCTTTCCTTAGAGATGTTTTTGAGGTAACTTGATATTCTGTATTTTAAAGACTTTTTCTACAAGGGAAAATGAGGTTTGTTCACCAAATTTTATTGTCAAAAATAGCTACTAAACCTCCTAGCTGAAATATATTTATGGGGAAAGCTGCACTTTGAGGAAACTAATTACTACTTTAATGTTTCTATTGCCAATGTTCAATTCTCACTTTCATAGTTTAAAAAGAAAAAAGGTTTAAATAATGCAGTGCTTATTAGCGTATGAATATGGACCCAGTTGTCCCTTTTTGAATCTCAAAAGTAATTGTCAATGTCTTCTATGTAAGTGGATTAAGGAATGTGCTATGCATGCAATTATAACTAAGGATGTTCATTTGAAAAATTGCCTTATCTTCATTGTCTTTTAGTAGCACAATAGTTCCCTGTCACTCTGCACTTTCCTTAGAAGATCTGTTATAAAAATGCGTGTAGAACAGTAAAGAAAAAAAAAAGGATATCCACTGTACTGTGTTGCATTCAATATCCGCGAGGAATGAGCATCGGAGACTTTCAGGGGTTCAAAGGTGTTATTTTTATTGGCCAAGTTTAACCTGCGCAAGGGCGAACTCTCAAAGTCTCCAGCAACACAATGCCCACAAGGAGCTGCAAACGAGAGCCACACGAGCGCTTACAACTACGTTCTTATATAGGGGAGGGCAAGCAAGCGTTATACAGAAGCAAATGTGGCACTTAGCAATTCGCTTACAAAGACCGCGTGGGAATTTCAAACCAAGCATTCTTGCATAAGGCGGGAAGGCAGGCTGTTTGTTCATTAACCTAGTAATCTCCTGGTTCTAGCTAGCTAGTTTTCTATTTTCTCATTAAAAACTACAAAGCACTGCTTATCTAGCCTACCCAGGGGAGAGCGTCTGCTAGACATGGGATATTTGCTTAACTGCACTGTGTCTCCCTTATCATTTCCTTTTAGCTACAATGTGGTTCTTGTCTATTAGAGGAAATTTAGTTCTTAATTTCCTTATTCCCAACATACTGAATTATAGCAGAGTTGATCAGTGCCCTGCAGCACTCTGTAATACCACACATACTCAGATTGCATCAAACAAAGCTAAAAGGATAGTTGTAAAGTAAAAGCAAAATGGATATTTGGAATGAAGTATACCTTGAGAGATAACCGTCACATTTTAGTTTGTTTTTTTTGGTTTTTGGTTTTTTATTTTTGTTTTAGATTGAGTTTCCTTTTCAATTGGACAAACCTATTCAGGAAGTGGCATAGTCTAAATGTTCTAGAAGTGTCTCAGAAATCTTTTCAGTGACCTTTTCCAAGACTCACCAGAAAATGTTTCCACAGAACGCTGCAAGTTTCTTTTTCTTTAAAGCTTAAAAAAATGCCTGTCACATTTAAAAATGTGTGCTAGAAATTAATGAAATTTTACTTAAATTTACTTGATGATTATAAATACTCATTTTAAAAACACTAGTCTCATTTCTGTATATGATTGTTCCACCTATGAAAGGGAAAAAGTCTTTCAAATAACCAGATTTCCTTTGGGTTACATATTACCAAATACCAGTTTGGCTAATTGTGTTTATTCAGTTGGTTGGATTTGTATCCAGAATGACTAATCAAATTACCATTTCATTGACCCCATGCATATGAACTTCAAAATATCCTTGCTACACACACTTTTTATCCCATGAAGCCAGTTTTCAGTATATTTGTTTTATGTTATACTGACATCTATAGACTCCATAGGAGAAATTCAGCTTTTTAGAAAAATTCTGTTGACTGCATATAAGCAACTTAAAATGTGACTCAAGTATTCAAACTAAGGGTTTCAAATCTACTGTGAGTGAGCCACTGGTTGATCTTTGAACATTATCACTTTGATTAAAACCATTATAAAGTTCTTCTACCTACCTACAATCAATACTTGCGAGAAAGGCACTGAGTCTCCATTAGTGAAAAATTACTATCTCTTTAAGAAGAGTGATCCTTATTAGTGAGACAAAAGGGATTAGTGAGACTAATCCTTTAGTGCATATACATTCATTTATTGTATTCTTACAATATCCATTATTATAATTATTCTACTGAACATTGCACTAAACACTAGAGATACAATAATGAATAAATACATACTGGTTCTTCCTTCCAGAATCTCACAGTCTAAAGAAGGAGACAGATAAATAAAACAGGTAATTTACAATAAAGTATGATAAGTACGATGATAGGATGTATTATTCAGGATAGGTTAAATGCTGTTAAAAAAAAACCCTCAAGATATCAGTGGTTTACACAATAAAAGTTCTTTTTTCCTAAGTCAAAGTCCAATGCGATCAGAAAGAGACAGGAGAGCATCTACTCCAGCCAGTCATTAAGGGACCCAGGCCATTTCAATCTTACAATGCCACTATCTTCAACATATGGCCATTAAGATGATCATGGATGGTAAAGAAAGAGAATGTGCAGAAAACACCTTCATTCTTACCTACCTCTGCCCAGAAGAGACATATCACTTTTGCTTACATTGCATAGGTGAGAACAAGTAAGATGACCCCACATAGACAATAGAGGAATGGGAAAAGTACCCATATTTTGCCATGTATAATAAATACTTTTTTGCCCAAATTTTTAAGGGGAATAAAAGGATGTTCATTATACATGGGTAGTACTAATCCCATATCTGTATAAATGTTTTAATTATTTTATTTATGTTTATGCACTAAAAGTATAACTCTAGAAAGCAGCAATAATATCCATATGCAAAGCAATACTCTGGAATATGATAATTTGTTTTATTTCTAAAAATAAATAATAAATTGAATTAAAAAATGAAAACACAAGATTTTTTTCCCTGAAAGTTAGGAAAAATGTGGGTGTACATTATACACAGCAAAATACAGTAGTTCAGCTGAGTCCCTAAGAAAAATAAACAAGCTTCGTGATCAACTATTCATAAGTAAGTTAACTAGAGATAAAGTCAAAATAACTAAAAAAATTCACCTCAAATCTTATTTTTTAAAAGATATTTATTTATTTATTTATTTATAGACAGAGAAGAAAGGAGAGAGAAATATAGTGAGAGGGACATCAATGTATGGTTGCTTCTTGCATGCCCCCCACCAGGGACCTGGCCCACAACCCAAGCTTGTGCCCTGACTGGGAATTGAACCAGCAACCCTTTGGTTTATGGGCCTTTTTTTTCTTTTGTAAAGCCTTTATTTATGTGTTTGTTTGTTTCTGAACTTATCTTAATTGCAGTTTATATTCAATATTATTTTTAAAATCATTTTAATTAACATTCAAATAAAATTGTTTCCATTTTCCCACTACCACTTTCCCCTACTCCACCTACCTCCACCTCCCACCCTCAATCCTACTCCTCTTTGACTTTGTCCATGGATCCTTTATACATATTCTTTGATGACCCTTTCCCTTCTTCCCCCCATTATTTCCCTCCCCCACTCTCCTCTGGTTACTCTCAGTTTGTTCTTAATTTCAATGTTTCTAGCTATATTTTCTTTGCTTGTTTGTTTTTTTAATTAGATTCCAGGTGAGATCACACAGTATTTGTTTTTCACCACCTGGTTTACTTCACTTAGCATAATGCTCCCAGGTTCCATCCATGCCATCACAAAGGGTAGGAGCTCATCCTTTTTTTCTGCTGCTTAGTATTCCATTGTATAAATGTATCACAGTTTTTTGATCCACTCATTTAATGATGAGCACATAGGATGCTTCCAGCCCTTGGCTATTGGAAATTGTGCTGCTATGAACATTGGGGTGCATAGGTTCTTTTGGGTTGGTGTTTCAGGATCTTAGGGTATAATACCAGTAGTGGAATTGCTGGGTCAAAAAGCAATTCAATTTTTATTTTTTTAAGGAAATTCCATACCGTTTTCCATTATTTCCTTTTTTTTAATTATTTTAATTATATTTTATTGATTATGCTATTACAGTGGTCCTGATTTTCCCCCTTTGCACCCTCTACCCAGCACCCCTCACTTCCTTAGGCAATTCCCCTGTCATTGTTCATGTCAATGGGTCACGCATGTAAGTTCTTTGGCTACTCCATTTCCTATACTGTACTTTACATGCCCATGGATATCTTGTAACTACCTAGTTGTACTTCTTAATCCCCTCATCTCTTCACCCATTCTCCCCCTCCTCCACCCATCTGGCAACCTTCTGGTAACTAATTTATTTTCTCTTGCTTTTAAGAGTCTCTCTTTATCTTTAACCTTCAGCCTTTTAAAAATCATGTGTCTTGGAGTGGGCCTATTTTCATGAATCATAATTGGGACTCTCTGTGCTTCCTGGACTTGCATGTCTATTTCCTTCATCAAATTAGAGAACTTTTTTCACTACTTTTTCAGAGAGATTTCCAGTTTCTTACTCTTTCTCCTTTCTTTCTGGCACCCCGATGAGGCAAATATTGGACCTTTTAAACCAGTGGCAGAAGGTCAAAGTTAATATTCAGAAATAAAAGCCAATTTTATAAACCAACAATGAAAGATCAGAACCAGAAATCAGGAAAAAAAAAAAAAACATTTCCTGCAACAAGAAAAATAAAGTATCTAGGAATAAAACTAAACAAAGAGGTGAAAGACCTATACTCAGAAAACTACACAACTGAAGAAAGAAATTAAGGAAGACACAAACAAATGGAAGCATATACTGTGTTAATGGATTGGAAGAATTAACATCATCAAAAGGTCCATATTACCCAAAGCAATTTATAGATTCAATGCAATCCCTATTGAAGTACCAATGACATATTTCAAAGATATAGAACAAACATTTCAGAAATTTATATGGAACCATAAATGGCCCCAATAGCTGCAGCAATTTTGAGAAAGAAGAACAAAATAGGAGGGATCACAATACTTGATATTAAAATATATTGCAAGGTCACTGTAATCAAAAGAGTATGGTATGGGCATAAGAACAGACACATAGATCAATGGAACAGAATAGAGAGCCCAGAAAAAAATTCAAGTGTCTGTGGTCAATTATTTGACAAAGGGGGCAGAAGCATAAAATGGAGTAAAAATAGCCTCTTCAACAAATGGTGTTGGGAGATCTGGACAGCTACATGCAAAAATAAAAAGAATGAAACTCAATCACCAACTTACACCATACACAAAAATAAATTCAAGGTGGATAAAAGGCTGAAACATAACTTGTGACACCATAAAAATCATAGAGGAGAAAATAGGCAGGAAAATCTCAGACATTACAAGCAGCAATATTTTCACCAATATGTGCCTTAGAGCAAGAGACATAAAGGAAAGAAGAAACAAATGGGACTTCATCAAAATAAAAAGCTTCCGCATGGCTAAAGAAAACATTAGCAAAATGAAAAGGGAACCAAATGTATGGGAAAACATATTTGCCAATAATATCTCAGATCAGGGTTTAATCTCCAAATTATACAAAGAACGCACACAAGTCTACTCCAGGAAGACAAATGACCAAATTAAAAAATGGACACAGGACTTGAACAGAAACGTCTGCAAGGAGGACATACAAAGGGCCCAGAGGTGTATGAAAAGATTCTCAGCATCAGTAGCCATCAGAGAGATGCAAATTAAAACAACAATCAATTACCTCTTCACACCAGTCAGAACAGCCTTCACAAATAAAGCAACAAACAACAACTATTGAAGAAGATGTGAGAAAAGGGAACTCTAGTGCACTGTTGGTGGGAATGCAGACTGCTGAAGCCACTGTGGAAAACAGTATGGAAATTCCTCAGAAAACCAAAAATGGAAATTCTTTTTAACCTGGCATTTCCACTGCTGGGAGTATACCCTAAGAATCCTGAAACACCAATCCAAAAGAACCTTTACGTCCCCATGTTCATAGCAGCACAATTTACAATAGCCAAGTGCTGGAAGCAACCTAAGTGCCCATCAGTAAATGAGTGGATAAAAAAACTGGTACAATTACATGATGGAATACTATGCAGCATAAAGAAAGAAGGGGCTCCTACACTTTGTTACAGCATGGATGGAACTGGAAAGCATTATGCTAAGTGAAATAAGTCAGGCAGTGAAAGGCAAATACCATATGACCTCACCTATGAGTGGAATTGAATCAACAAAGCAAACAAGCCAGCAAAATACAACCAGAAACATTGAAATAAAGAACAAATTGATCTAACTAGGGGGGAGAAGGATAATAGGGGATAATAGGGGAATGGTCATTAAGGAACATGTATAAAGGACCCATGGACAAAGCCAAAGGGAGTAGGTTTGAGGGTGGGGGGTGGGGATGGGTGAGGCAGGGGTGTGTGGTGAGGTGAAAATGGAGATAATTGTACTCGAACAATAATGAAATACAAGTTCACAATACAGCTACCAAAGATGTCATTTTCTTAGTAAACTCACCAAAATTTAGGGTTCAACCAGTCTTGATCTAACACACACATGTTTCAGTAATCTAAATTTTAATGCCCACAAAATATAAATTGTGACATTTTGTCAAAGAATTGTGCTTTTGACATTAATTGGACCTTACCGAATATGTATGTGCATAGCTCTCTGTAAGTTTGGAGGTTAGATTTGTGCAACTAATACAACTCTGGGCTGTATGTTGAAGAGAATGAAAGTAAAATATTACTTGGGAATAATAACTGATTTTGTTTTGAACTGCTTTCCTTATTCAATACCCAATGCTATTTATCTTGATTTATGTTCTCCAAAGTATGTACAAAGACTCATTTTCTTTTTTAAAAAGAAAAAGTTGTCACTGGGGCTGTTTATATTATTCTCATTTTTTTTTATTCTTTTTTCTTCTTCTTGTTCTGTGTGGTTGTTTTTTGGTTCTTTATGTTTCAAGTCATTGATTTGATTCTCGGCTTCATCCATTCTACTGTTGTTTCCCTGTAAAATGTTATTTCAATTTGTATATCCTTCATTTCTGACTGGATCTTTTTCATGGCACTGAGCTCGTCACTAAATCCCTTGAATATCCTTATAACAAGTGTTTTGAACTATGCATCTGATAGATTGCTTATCTCCTTTTCCATTAGTTCTTTTTCTGTAGTGTTGATCTGTTCTTTCATTTGGGCCATGTTTCTTTTGTCTCCTCATTTTGGCAGACTCCCTGTGTTTGTTTCTATGTATTAGGTAGAGCTTCTTTGACACTGTGTGTTGGTAGTATGGTCTAATGTAGTATCTTGTAGGGCCCAATGGCACAGCTGCCCCTATCACCCAAACTGGGTACTTAAAGTGTGCCCACTGTGTGGGCTGTCTACTCCCTTCTCTTGTAGTTGAGGCTTGGTTGCTGTTTGCACCTCGATGGCAGGGATTTACCCAGCCCAGTCAGCTGCAAGAACTGGCTGTGACCACTGACTACCAACCTCTGCTCTCCGTGGAGGATCAGCTGTGCAGAAGAAGGGTGGTGGTGTTCCAACGTGGTCTGTAGCTGTCCACAAGTTATGCTGGCCTTGGGGTTTCCCAGGTGGTTCAGGCCAAGATAACCTCCCCACTTGTGTTTTGCCTGGGGCACTCTGCCTGAACTGTAAAGAAATCTGAGAAGGCTGCTACTTGTGCTGGGCTTGTTGATTCCCATGTGAAGCCAAGCTATGACTCTAATCTGCTGGCTGTTAGGGCTCACTGAAAACAACTCTTGCTTTTTTGATAGGATTTAGGAGCCAAAACCAGCCATTCTTATGGAAAAGCAACTTGGGTAGGTCCGTAAGTTGGGAGCAGTAGAGCCTCTGTGGATCTCTGAAGTGGGTCAAACAGTGTTAGCCAGGTTGATGGAGTCACATATATGATACCAGCCTACTGGCTCTGTGGGGGGGGGACTCAGAAAATGGACAATGGCCTCTTTTTGCCCCAATGCCAGACACTTCCATCTCTCCCTGTATACCACTGGCATCCTTCAAGCTGTAATACCAGTGGTGGAGCTCAGAGGTAACAAGTCTGAGTAGGTGATTCCATGTGTGTGTTCCCCAAGAGGAACTGCTTAGGCCTCCAGCATCCTCCTCCAGTGACTCAATCCCCACTGGTTTTTGCAGCCGCAGGTTGTGGGGACTTCTCTTCCTGACATTGGAATCCTGGGCTGCGGGGCCTGGTATGGGTCTGGGACTCCTGCATCCCAAGATATCCCTTCTGAGTTTTTATCCACATGGATGTGGGACAAGGGTATTCCACATCCACACCTCTCCTACCAGTCTGGATGAATATGGTTTCTTCAACTTTGTAGTTTCCAGACTTCCATTCAACTCAATTTTGTAGTTGTCAGACTTCCATTGAACTTGATTTTTGATATTCCTGAGTGGTGGGTGTTCTATACTTTAGTTGTAATTTTGGTGTGCTTGTGCAATGAGGCAAGCCAAGTCTGCCTACATCACCACCTTGACTGGAAGCTTTCTCACATCTTATTTCTTGTTAGAATAACTGATAACTATAGAAAAATTAGATAAAATAGAAGAGAGAGTTAACTATAACTAGATAAGTAATAACTAGATAAATAACTAGAATAACTGGAGTAAACCAAGAAGATCAGGAATACATTTAAGTCAATTCTAATATCCCAGTTCTTATTTGAATAACTAGTGGTTAGTAAATATAACTAGTGATAAGCAAATAAATAGTTAACTAGAAATAAGTAGAATAACTTGAGGACACCAAAAAAGAGAAAATCACATTCCTCTCATCTTTAACTTCTTATTCTCATGTGGTAAGTGTTGTTGACTTCTGGATTCCCTCATTATTGTAATGTGTCCCTTATTAAGATGTCCCATTATTTGATGTAAATTCCATCTGCCCCTACTTCATACTATGCTGATGTTGATGACCAATTTAGTGACTGGATGTCTACTGTTTAAATGTCTGCCCCATTATCAGTTAGAATCTAATGTTACTGGCTTGGTGCTCAATGATAGCAGGCCACAAAGAGCCAGGTGTGGGGTGGGGTCCTGTTTACACAAAAGAAGAATGGGTTTCTGGAACACAGAATATATGTGAGGTGTGGACAGAGCCAAGCAACCAGATAGACAATGGGAGGTATTGGAAAGCACATTTGCAAAAAGACATAATCCCAGATCAAAGCCACTTGAAGAATAAAAGGGAATTATTTGTCCATATAACTGGAAAATCTGATATATATCTGGAATATCTTGATCAGACACTCAACTAATGCCATCAGGAATATCTCTATCCATCTTTTGCCTTTGCTTTCCTTTGTTTGTTGGCCTCATTCTCTTCTCTCTCTTTTTCATTCTCTTCTAATAAGGTAGACTTTCTTTATGCCAAGAATAAGGATTTGCTTTTAGCTCCCTTTCTTCTTCTAGATTTATGACCTAAAAAACAATGCCTTTTTTGTCTAGCTCAAACTTGAAAATCTCAAGGAAGAACATGAATTGGCTCAGCTTCGTCACATACTCAACCAAGAACAATCGGAATGGTTAGAGGAATGGAGTTTTATGTTTGAAGGGGCCTGGGTCAAAAGGCCATGCTAGTGGCCAATGTGATGGGGTGTTAAGATTAGCAGCTTTCTCACCAGAATCACATTATTGGACAGGAGAAGGAGGAGTTCCTCTAAAGGAAGCAGGGATACTAGACATAAAAACCAAGATATAACCACAAAAAGATTCAAGCACTTGATCTAATTTTCTGAGCTGAAGAGTCCAGATTTGGATCATTATTCAGATGTTCTCCAGGGTTTTGACACAGATTGTAGCTAAGTTTTCTTCTTTTTTTAAATTTATTTTATTTTATTCTTATTTTTAATATATTTTATAACATTTTTTATTTTAATAGTTGTTCAAGTACAGTTTTCTGTTTTTAATCCCATCCTAGCCCCCGCAGTGCTCCCCACCTCCCTCCCATTTCCACCCCCCCCCTCAGTTTTTGTCCATGTGTCCTTTTTACTTGTTCTTGTAAACCCTTCCCCTTTTCCCCTGAAATTCCTTCCCCTCTCTGCTCTGGTTGTTGTCAGCCTGTTCTCAATTTCAGAGTCTTTGGTTATATTTTGCTTGTTTCTTTGTTTTGTTGTTTAGGTTCCTGTTAAAAGTGAGATCCTATGGTATTTGTCTTTCACTGCCTGGCTTATTTCACTCAGCAAAATGCTTTCCAGTTCCATCCATACTGTCCAAAAAGGGAGGAGCTCCTTCTTTCTTTCTGCTGCATAGAATTCCACTTTGCAAATGTACCATAGTTTTTTTGATCCATTCATTTACTGATGGGCACCTAGGTTGCTCCCAAAACTTGGCTATTGTAAATTGTGCTGCTATGAACACTGGGATGCATAGGTTCTTTTGGATTGGTGTTTCAGGGTTCTTAGGGTATAATCCTAGCAGTGGAAAAACTGGGTGAAAAGGCAGATCCATTTTCAGTTTTCTGAGGAAATTCCATACTGTTTTCCATAGTGGTCGTACCAGTCCACATTCCCACCAACAGTGCACTAGAGTTCCCTTTTCTCCACAACCTCTCCATCACTTGTTTGTTGTTTTGTTTATGATGGCCATTCTGACCAGTGTAAAGTGGTATCTCATTGTGGTTTTAATTTGCATGTCTCTGATGGTTAGTGATGCTGAGGATCTTTTCATATGTCACTGGGCCCTCTGTATATCCCCCTTGGAGAAGTTTCTGTTCAAGTCCTTTGCCCATTTTTTAATTGTATTGTTTGTCTTCTTAGAGTTGAGTCCTGTAAGTTCTTTGTATACTCTGGAGATTAAACCCCTGTCTGAGATATCATTGGCAAATATGTTTTCCCACATAGTTGGTTCTCTTTTTAGTTTAATACTGTTTTCTTTAGCCATGCAGAAGCTTTTTATTTTGATGAGATCCCATTTCTTTCTTCTTTCCCTTATGTCTCTTGCTCTAGAGGACATATCAGTAAAAATGTTGCTTCATGAAATATCTGAGATGTTCCTGCCTATGTTCTCCTCTAGGACTTTAATGGTTTCACAGCTTGTATTTAGATCTTTTATCCACCTTGAATTTATTTTTGTGTATGGCATAAGTTGGTGCTCGAGTTTCATTTTTTTTTTTCACTTAACTGTCTAGTTCTCCCAGCACCATTTGTTGAAGAGGCTATTTTTATTCCATTTTATGTTGCTGCCCCCTGTGTCAAATATTAATTGACAGTAGAGGCTTGGGTTTATTTTTGGGCTCTCTGTTCTCTTCCACTGGTCCACGTGCCTGTTTTTATGTCAGTACCAGGCTGTTTTGAGTACTTGTAATACAGTTTGGTATCAGGTATTGTGATCCCTCCTACTTTGCTCCTCTTTCTCAAAATTGCAGCAGCTATTCAGGGTCATTTATAGTTCCATATAAATTTTTGAAGTGTTTGCTCTATGTCTGTGAAATACGCCTTTTGTACTTTAATAGGTATTACATTGAATCTGTAAATTGCTTTGGATAGTATGGCCATTTTGATGATGTTAATTCCTCCAATCCATGAAAACAGTGTATGTTTCCATTTGTTTGTGTTTTCCTTAATTTCTTTCTTCAGTGTTGTGTAGTTTTCTGCATACAAGTCTTTTACCTCCTTGGTTAGGTTTATTCCTAAGTATTTTATTTTTCTTTTTGCAATATCAAAGGGGATTTTTTTCTTGATTTCTGCTTCTGCTGTTTCATTGTTGGTATACAAAAGTGTCTTTGATTTCTGGATATTGACTTTGTAGCTGCTGTTTCGACAAATTCATTTATTAGGTCAAGCAGTGTTTTGATAGAGTCTATAGGATTTTCTAGGTACACTATCATGTCATCTGCAAGTGGTGACAGTTTTGTTTCTTCCTTTTCAATTTGTATGCCTTTTATTTCCTATTCTTGTCTGATTGCTGTGGCTAAAACTTCTAATACTATATTGGATAGAAGTGGTGAAAGTGCACAACTTTGTCTTGTTCCTGATCTTAGTGGAAAAGATTTTAGTTTTTGCCCATTGAGTATGATGTTAACTGTAGGTGTCTCATATATGGTCTTTATTATGTTGAAGAATGTTCCCTCTGTTCCCATTTTGCTGAGTGTTTTTATCATAAATGGGTGCTGTACCTTATCAAATGCTTTTTCTGCATCTATTGATATGATCATGTGATTTTTATCTCTGTTTTTGTTTATGTGAGGTATTACATTTACTGATTTGCCAATATTGAACCACCCTTGCACCTCTGGGATGAATCCCACTTGGTCATTGTGTATGATCTTTTTAATTTATTGTTGGAAGCGGTTTGCCAATATTTTGTTGAGGATTTTAGCACCTTAGTTCATCAGTGATAGCGGGCTGAAGTTTTCTTTCTTTGTTGTGTCTTTATCTGGTTTTGGGATTAGGGTGATGTTGGCTTCATAAAAAGAGTTTGGGAGTCTTCCATCATTTTGGATTTTTTAGAATAGTCTGTGAAGTATAGGGGTTAGCTCTTCCTTAAATGCTTTGTAGAATTCTCCTGTGAAGCCATCTGGTCCAGAACTTTTGTGTCTCGGGAGTTTTTTTACTGCTGCTTCAATTTCATTCGCTGTTATTGGTCAGTTCAGGCATTCTGCTTCTTCTTCGTTGAGTTTTGGAAGATTATGTTTTTTTAGAAATTTGTCCATTTCACCTAGGATTTCAAATTTCTTGGCATACAGTTCTTCATAGTAATTTCTTATAATCCTTTGTATTTCTGTGGTGTCAGTTGTAATTTCTCCTCTTTCATTTCTGATTGTGTTTATTTGGGTCCTCCCTCTTTTTTCTTGATGAGCCTGCTTAAAGCCTTGTTGATTTTGTTTATCTTTTCAAAAAAGCAGATCCTAGATTCATTGATCCTTAGAATTGTATTTTTAGTCTCTGTGTCACTTAATTCTGCTCTGATCTTGGTTATTTCCTTCCTTCTACTTGCTGTGGGCTGTTTTTGTGTTGTTCCTCAAGTTCTAGTAAGTGTAGGGTTGGGCTGTTTGTTTGAAATATTTCTGTCTTTTTCAGGTAGGCCTGTATCACAATGAAGTTCCCTCTTAGGACTGACTTAGCTGTGTCCCATAAGTATCGGGGTGTTGTGAGTTCATTTTTGTTTGTTTCCAGAAGCTTTTTGATTTCTTCCCTATTTTCATTCTTGACCCATTCATTATTTCGTAGCATGCTATTCAATCTCCATGATTTTGAATGTTTTGGGTTTTTACCCTTGGGGTTGGTTTCTAGTTTCAGTCCTTTGTGGTCAGAGAAAATACTTGGTATGATTTCAATTTTCTTGAATTTGTTGAGGCTTGTTTTGTGTCCTATCATGTGGTCAATCTTTGAATATGTTCCATGTGCATTTGAAAAGAATGTGTATTTAGCTTCTTTGGGATGAATGGCTCTATATATGTAATTAAGCCCATTGTCTCTAGGGCATTGTTCAATACCACAATATCTCTGTTGATATTTTGTTTGGAAGATCTATCCATTTTTGACAGTGGGGTTTTAAAATATCCTACTATAATTGTGTTGCTGTCAGTGTCTTTCTTGAAGTCCTCTAAGATTTTCTTTATGTATTTGGGTGCTCCTATGTTGGGTGCATATATATTGACAATATTTATTTCTTCTTGGCTGATTCTACCTTTGAGTATCATGAAGTGATCTTCTGGGTATCTCCTTATGGCTCTTTTTTTGAAGTCTATTTTGTCTGATGTGAGCATTGCTACTCCAGCTTTTTTTTTCCTGTCTGTTTGCTTGGAAAATTTGTTTCCAGCCCTTCACTTTAAGTCCATGTAGGTCTTTTGTCCTGAGGTGGGTCTCTTGAAGGCAGTATATGTGTGGGTTATGCTTTATTATCCATTCAGCTATTCTATGTTTTTTGATTGGAGCATTTAATCCATTTACATTTAAGGTTATTATTGATAGGTACTTATTCATTCCCATTTGCACACCTGTGTCCCCCCCCCCTCTTTCTCTCTTCCTTCCTTTCTTTAAAGCAGTCCCTTTAGCATCTCTTGCAGAGCTTGTTTAGTGGAGGTGTATTCTTTTAGACTTCCTTTGTCTTGGAAACTCCTTATTTGGCCTTCTATCTTCATTGAGAGACTTGCTGGGTAAAGTAGCCTTGATTGCAGGCCTGTGGTTCTCTTTACTTGGAATATTTCTTGCCATTCTCTTCTAGCTTGGAGCATTTCCTTTAAGAAGTCAGCTGCTAACTTTATCAGGACTCCCTTGTATGTTACTTCCTGTTTCTCCCTTCCTGCCTTTAAGATTCTCCCTTTGTGTTGAAATTCTTCCATTTTAATTATGATGTGTCTTGAAGTGGGCCTCTTTGGGTTCCTCTTGATTGGGACTCTTTGTGTTTCCTGGATTTGTGTGACTTTTTCTCTCATCAAATTAGGGAAATTTTCCATCACTACTTTTTCAAATGAGTTTTCTATCCCTTGATCTTCTTCTTCTCCTTCTGGAATCCCTATTATACGGATATTATTATGTTTCATATTATCTTGCATTTCTCTTAATCCCTCTTCATTTTTTGTGAGCCTCTTTTCTTTTCTCATTCTTTTTGGGTATTTTTTTTTCTACTTTGTCCTCCAGCTCACTGATCTGATCTTCAGCTACATCGATCCTGCTTTTGATTGCTTGTACTGTGTTCTTCTGTTCAGAAATTGTATACTTCATTTCCTCTTGGTTTTTGTTGATAGTTTCTATTTCCTTTTTCATGTTGATATAGTTTGCAGTGAGTTCATTGTAGCTTCCCTGTAGTTTCTGGTAGTTCATTGTGAGCTCATTGAGCTTCCTGATAACCATTGCTTTGAACTCAATATCTGATAGTTGAGTTGCCTCTATTTCATTTAGCATTCTTTCTGAGGCTTCCTCCTCTCTTTTCATTTGGGGATTGTTTCTTTGTCTTCCCAGTGTTTGTGAGACTCTTCTTGTTAGCCTCAGCTTCTTCAATTGATTTGTTCTGGCTCCCTTGGTTTATGGTGTGAACTTCTGTGGTAGAATACCTGTGAAATTCAGTGATGCAGTCTCCTTAATTTCCTCAGCTCACTAGTCTTGGGCTGTCATTGAAGTTGGCTCTGCATTTTTCTTTGGTTTTTGATTGTTGTTGGGTCTTTCTTTGGTGGGCCCTTCCCACCAGCTCCTTAACTGAGGGTCATTCTGTCCACCAACTCTTGTATTTTGTTGTCCTTGTGAGGGCATGTTGTGTTAAAGCTGATTCTTCTGTGTGTACAAGATTTTGAGGATTCTCTCTTGCTCTTGTTCAGTTGTTTGTACTGGGTAGTTAGTTTCTTCACCATTTAGTTGTATTTCCAGATAGGCCCTGGATTGAGGTTTATGTGGTTTCCACTCCTCCTTCACCTTCTTCTGTTGTTATCTGTTGGTGGTTCCTATGTTGTTAGGTTTCCTCTTCCAGTGGGTATTGTGGTGTTCACAGCTTCCACCTACTCTTTTTTTGTGATCAGTTGGGGAAGGAAGGCAAAATGGTTTAAAACAGCAAGAGAGTATTCTATGATATTTACAGTAGCAGCCAGTAGAGAAGAGGTAGGAGATTCTTTGGCTATGTGTAGTATTAACCGTGATCTTCCACCCAACTAGACAATTTTTAGAAAGGATAGAAAGAAGATAAGACTCTTCTTGGGGAGGGAAGGATTGTGAATTTGATCTAGAAAGCAGTGAGATTGTAGGAGGTCAGATTCTGAGGTAAGGTGAGAGTAAAGGATAGTAAATAGGTGTAGTGTGTGAGAGAATAGAGTTAACCACTGCAGTATAGAGTTCAGGAAATTGTGAAGAGTGCTAAGTTCCGGGAGGGCTGTTGTGAAGTATTTATAATTGTATAGAATGGCTATTATTTACAATAATATTAGAGCAACAATCATATGACAGAATCTATGTGATCTGGATAACAATAATAGGGACTATAGGACCTTGAGTAGTGTGCTCAAGGAACACAGGTGACGTGAAGGACAGTAAATTAGCAATACACTATGAAAGAGAGAACCAGGGAAACCTGTCAAATGATACAATATAACCAGTCAAGCAAAGCAGACTATACAGAAAGAAGAGGAATACAAACATACTATTAAAATAAAAGATGTAATTATAATAAAAATAATAATACAAATATGCAATAACTTGCAGGTTCTCTGTAGTAGCAAAGTGAATTTTGTTTCACTGTCTCAATTGTTGGGATGCCCCTTCTTTGGGTCCAACTCTGGTCTTTTCACAGTTCCAGGGTTTTTTTTGTCTCACTTGTGGGTATTTAAATGAAAATGCAGAAGAAGAGAGGAAGAAGACATAGAATTGGAAAGAAAGGAAGAAGGAATAAAACAAGAAAGAAGGAAAGAGAGGGAAAAGGTATTGAAAGATAAAACAATAATAAAAATTTAAAAAATAAAAGATTACATATTTAAAAAAAACCTCTTGTTGGTTTCAAATTGGCCAAACAGGTTTTTCTGCTCTTGCTGGCTGCAGCAGTCTGAGGGGCGATTGGTATGGCTTTTTCTCCCTTCCAGATCTGCACTCAGCCAGTCTTGTACCCACTCTCCCCATGTCTAGCCTGATGCCTCCCTCCCTGTGCCTTGGGTGTCCAAATCAGGTCTTCCTGAGAGCATTCTTTAACCCCGGAGTTACCGCTATGGCCTGGGATGCTGCACATGCTTGCTCAGCCAGGCTGCCTCTGTCCTGCTGGCTCAGGTGCACACCCTTCCTAATGGTATGGGAGTTCACAGATCCTTCTTTGCAAACTTCCACACCAACTCAGGATCACTGCCTGGCTGGGTGGGGGAAAGCTGAGCAGCTGTTGCTGGAGTATTCCCCAAACAATTTTGCTTTTTGAGAAATTCCTCCTACTCAAGCCTGCCACTCCATACAGCCCAGTTCTCCAGCCAGAACAGTGACTCTCAGGGTCAGTGCTCATCACTGTGCGACTCTCAACTCTCCCAAGCCGGTATCCACTGACTCTGTGGGTGATCATAGCCCCTGTGTGTGCCAATTTGTTCTTTCTCCCCTCTCTGCCACTTCAAGCAACCAGGCCTCTACCAGTGCTGTTTAAACTTTTATTGGCTAGGGAGAGAGGGAGCAGTTGACCCGGCTCTCTCCCAAGGACTCTGTGGCAGACCCAGGGACAGGCACTAGGCCTGGGGCTGCAGCCGCCCTGGTTCCTGATCTGGTCCCTGGGACCTTACTGACCTGAAGCACTCTCTTTACCGTCTGGTTTTTCAGTGTCTGCTACAATTTTTGGTCTCTTATTTTCATATATGTTGGGGTACTGTTGGCTGTTTGCTCTGTTCCTCCATAGATCAGCTAGGTTTTTCTCCTGTGTGTAGATAAGTGGAATCTGCTCCCTCCTACCCTGTCACCATCTTCCCTCTCTCTAAGTTTTTTCCTAGGATGTTGCTGTGCTGAAGAATATTTTTGGTGTTAGAATCTTTGTCAAGACAGCAGTGGACATACTTGGAATTGAAAGATAAAATGGAAAAAACCACATTGATCTAGAATGGAGTATTCTTGATAAATATGTAACCTGTTAAATATATGATCTTATGAGAGTCTATTGAGGGTTGTTAGGCAACCTACATATTTAGCTGTAACAAATATAGAAATGGAGTCATTGTTCAAAGATATGGGGATAGTGTAAAGATGAAAAGTATGAAAGAGTAAGCTGTCAAAGATGAACCCTCCAGATCCAGGAGATATATTTGAGCCACATTTGGAGATTTTATAGTCAAGAAATGATAGGGAGCAGAAAATTTGCCTAAGGATGCATAGGTTTGTGCGTATTTTTGAGAGAATCCAGTTTCAAAACAATGGATCATATCGTAGATCCAAAGTCCATGACACATCTGTAATCGAATTTAGAATAATAAAGATCCATGCATAAAACAGTGTTAGAGATATTAAATTATATAAAGTATATAAAGTACTTAGTGCAATGAACACATATCAATTATATAGTCAATGGTTTTACTATTATTACTCTGTTCATACCATTATGCTGGGTATTTTAAATATATTATGAGGCAATAACCATATTTAGATAGGTATTGCTACTCTATATTAAATAATTTGCTAAGGTAACAGAACTGTTCATTTCCAAAGTTGGAATTTAAATTTAGTCTATCCAGTGTTAAGGTTTGTGTTCTTAACACTATGCCACAGGCTTCCCATGGAAAGTTACTGATTATCCTTTGAAACCTAGACAGACTAGGCAATTTATGACATATTTTGATGTGTAAAGAATGATGTGAACGTTAGTAGTTAGCATCTTTATTTTTCACAGGATGAGAAACTTGATACTTAGAAGGATGAATTGACCTTTCTGGAGTTTTTCATAGAATTGATGTTGCCACTAGATCTGTCCAGAATGAGGTATTCTATTCACTCAAACAAGGACCTTAGAGTACATCACATTACTGTGAAAGTAGACTGATAATCCCATGTTGTTCTAGTCAATGTGGAAATCTAATGTTCATATATCTCTGGGAAATTTCAGAGTTGTTACACAGAGGAACATGAACTGATAATAACATTGTATTCAGTTGGTAGGTGATTTTCTTCTCATCTCGCTCTCAAATTCACATCAATGTGTATGCCTTTCAGGGACCTAGGCAAGAGAAAATGTAGCCTAGGAAGTAATGGATAAGAGGGTTCAGTCATCAATCCTGGACAGTGATGACACTGAAGCCTCAATAATAGTTATGGAACTGGAGTGGGAACTAGGAAGTGATGAGCTGGCTCTGTGCAAAGAAGTCTTAAAGAACTTGAACTTATGAGTTTAAAATTTAGTTAAACCTTTTGGCAGAAACCATCACCTCATGCATTTTGGAAATACTCTAATAACACTTGAAGTTAAGGATATCTCCTTGATTTCTTGCTTATTGAGCACTGTTCTGAATCCTGCATATCTGGGATGCTGCCTCGGGGCAGACTTTGTCAATTCCTGGGTAACTGATACAGCCTAGCCAAGGTGCTACCTGGGTCCCATAGAACACTAGAGTCCCACCACATATATATTGATGTTGCTAGGGATAAAAGAAAAAAAAAAGGATGGTGGTTAAAATCTTTGGGAATTAGTGATTTAAATGTTCAACAGGTTATCTATTATTTATTACAGGACATCTCAGAGGTCTTAATAGCTCATATGTGCTGTGAATTTGTAGGAGAACCATATAGTGTGAACTGTTTTCCAAATGTACTTAAGCAGGGATTTTTATTTGTTTGTTTTTGATAACTGCATACTAACATCTTATAGAAAACTAGTATGTTTCCATGAAATACAGTTTAAATAATCTTAGGCTAGGCTAGTGTAGCAATGGCTATGAAATATATCAGTTGGTATCTGTATCTGAGGACCAAAGCACTGTCAGCAGTTTGTGGCAGCCAACCTAAAAGTTCTTTTTTTTAGTTATTTTTTTTATTGTTCGAATATAGTTGTCTCTGTTTTCCTACCACCTGTTTGGGTTGACTGTTTTGTTGACAAACAATCCAACCTAAAAAGTTCTTAAGTCAACACAAACAAAGCTTGATAAGAGTGCTATCCCCACCAGGGAACATGTCTGACTACTCTTTCAAGCTCAGGAACCAGTGTGTATAAGGGGGATCCTGTGAACCACAATCCCACCTGGGTTATATGCTTCCCCCCTGCTTTGATCTATTCTGTTCATTATTGAACGTTGGGCTTCTGTGGTTTCCACAGAATATTTTGGTTTGCTCGCTGGCACAGACACTCTTCTCTACATTGCAGTCTTTATGGCATTTACCTTGAGTACTTGCCTAGTTCTTGTAAGACCCCTTTTCTCTGGAAACTGTATATAATCTCGAAACCATGGAAACCCAGCCTTCAACATTGAATAACACTGTGTATGTCTTAAGAGGTAATTTAAATTACATGTGTAAATCATGTAATTTACATGATTTACATGATCAACACAGAGTTATACGGTATACACTCAGCAAATGTTAGTTCCCAAATAGGTATTGAAAATCTCTTTAACTAAATCCATCACTTATTCCATGCTTTTACTTTTTGTTTTGTACATTTTGATATTATTTATATTTTTAAAACCATAAGCATGAATTACCCTTATTTTTAAAATTACATTAATAAAATAAGCAGCCACCAAATGATATATACTATATGATTCCACTTATATGAGGTATCTAGGGTAGTCAATTCATACAGCCACAAAGCCAAATGGTGGTTGCCAGGGGTTTGGGATAGGGAAGAATGGGGAGTTATTATTATTTTTGTACTTTTTTTAAAATTGATGTTTGAATGCAGTTGTCTCCATTTTCCCACCACCACTTTCCCCTGCCCTACCCATGCCCAACTCCCACCCTCAATCCCTCTTCCTCTTGGCTCCATCCCTGGGTGCCTAATTCATGTTCATTTATGTCTCTTTCCCTTCATTTCCACATTATTTCCCTCTCCCTCTCCTCTGGTAACTGTCATTTTGTTGTCAATTTCAGTGTCTCTGGCTATATTTTGCTTGTCAGTGTGTTTTGTTAATTAGGTTCCACTTATAGGTGAGATCATATGGTATTTCTCTTTCACCGCCTAGCTTGCTTCACTTAGCATAATACTTTCCAATTCCATCCATGTTGTCTCGAAGGGTAGGAGTTCCTTCTCTTTTTGTTCTGCATAGTATTCCATTGTGTAAATGTACCATAGTTTTTTGATCCATTCATTTACTGATGGGCACCTAGGCTACTTACAGCACTTGCTTATTATAAATTGTGCTGCTATGAACATTGGGATGCATACGTTCTTTTGGATTCGTGTTTCAAGCTTCTTAGAGTATAAATCCAGCAGTAGAATTGCTGGGTCAAAAAGCAGTTCCATTTTTAGTTTCTTGAGGAAATTCTATGCTGTTTTCCACAGAGGCTGTACCAGTTTGCATTCCCACCAACAGTACACTAGAATTCTGTTTTCTCCACAACCCTGCCAGCACTTATTGTTTGTTGATTTGTTTATGATGACCATTCTTACTGGTGTGAAGTGGTATCTCATTGTGGTTTTAATTTTCATCTCTCTGATGGCTAGTAATGCTGAGGATCTTTTCATATGTCAGTAGGCCCTCTGTATGTCCTCCTTGGAGAAGTGTCTGTTCAGGTCCTTTGCCCATTTTTTAATTGGGTTGTTTGTCTTCTTGGTGTGGAGTTATTCAAGTTCTTGATATATTTTGGAGATCAAAATCTTGTCTGAGATATCATTGGCAAATATGCTTTCCATATATTTGGTTCCCTTTTCATTTTGCTGAAGTTTTCTTTAGCTGTGTAGCTTTTCATTTTGATGAAGTCCCATTTGTTTTATGTCCCTTCCTCTAGGGGACATATTGGTGAAAATGTTGCTGAGTGGAATATCTGAGATTTCCCTGAATATCTTCTCCTCTAGGACTTTTATGGTATCATGACTTATATTTAAGTCTTTCATCCACTTTGTCTCTATTTTTGTGTATGGTGTAAGTTGGTGGCTGAGTTTCATATTTTGCATGTACTTGTCCAGATCTCCCAACACTGTTTGTTGAACAGACTATTTTGATTCCATTTTCAGTTTCTGTCCCCTTGTCGAATATTAACTGACCAATAAACTGGGGTGTATTTCTAGACTCTCTTCTGTTCCATTGATCTATATGTTGGTTCTTATGCCAGTACCAGAATGTTTTGATTACCATGGCCTTGTAATATAGTTTGATGTCAGGTACAGGAATCCCACCTACTTTATTCTTCTTTCTTAAAGTTGCTGCAGTTATTTGGAGTCATTTACGGTTCCATATACATTTTTGAAATGTTTGTTCTATATCTGTGAAACATGTCATTGGCATAGTAATAGGGATTACATTGAATTTATAAATTGCTTCGGGCAGTATAGACATTTTGTCTGTGTTAATTCTCCCAATCCATTAACATGGTATATGCTTCCATTCATTAGTGTCTTCCTTAATTTCTTTCTTCAGTGTTGTGTAATTTTCTGAGTACATATTTTTTACCTCCTTGGTTAGGCTTATTCTGAGGTATTTTATTTTTCTTGTTGCTATAGCAAATGGGATTTTCTCCTGATTTCTGTTTCTGGTGTTTCATTGTCAGTGTACAAAAATGCCTTTGATTTCTGAATATTGACTTTGTATCCTGCTGTTTTGCCAAATTCACTTATTAGATCAAGTAGTTTCTTAGTGCAGTCTGTAGGGTTTTCCATGTACATTATCATGTCATCTGAAAACAATGACAATTTTACTTCCTCCTTTCTAATTTGGATGCCTTTTATTTCTTCTTGTCTGTTTGCTATGGCTAGGACTCCCAATACTATGTTGAATAGAAGTGGTGAAAGTCAACATCCTTGTCTTATTCCTGATCAGTTTTTGCCCATTGATTATGATGTTGGCTGTAGGTCTCTTGTATATCACTTTTATTATGTTGAGGAATGCTCCCTCTATCCCCACTTTGCTGAGTGTTTTTATTATAAATGGTTGCTGTACCTTATCAAATGATTTTTCCACATCTATTGATATGATCATGTGATTTTTGTCTTTGCTTTTGCTTATATGATGTTTATGTTTATTAATTTGCAAATATTGTACCAGCTTTTCATCCCAAAGATGGATCCCTCCTGAAAATGGTGTGTGATGTTTTAAATGTATTGCTGGATAAGGTTTGCCAATATTTTGTTGAGGATTTTTGCGTCTATGTTCATCAGCAATATTGGCCTATAGTGTTCTTTCTTTGCTGTGTCTTTACCTGGTTTGGGGATAAGGATGATGCTGGCTTCATAAAAAGAGTTTGGGAGTCTGCTGTCTTCTTGGATTTTTTGGAATAGTCTGTGAAGGATAGGGGTTAGCTCTTTCTTAAAAGCTTTGTAAAATTCTTCTGTGAACTTTCGTGTGCCAAGAGTTTTTTGATTAATGCTTTGCTTTTGTCAGCTGTTATTGGTCTGTTCATGCTTTGTTTCCCCTTCATTCAGTTTTGGCAGATTATATTTTTCCAGAAACTTGTGCATTTCACCTAGGTTTTCAAATTTCTTGACATATAGTTTTACATAGTAATTTCTTACAATGCTTTGTATTTCTGTAGTATCAGGTATAATATCTCCACTTTTATTCCTGATGAGGCTTGTCAATTTTGTTTATCTTTTCAAAGAATCAGCTCCTGAATTTATTTATTCTTTGGATTGTTTCTTTAGTCTCTATGTCATATAATTCTGCTCTGATCTTGGTTATTTCCTTCCTTCTACTTGCTTTGTTGTTGTTCCTCCAGTTCTTATAGATATACAGTTAGATTGTTTATTTGAAATGTTTGTATACATTTTAGGTAGGCCTGTATCACTACGAACTTCCCTCTCAGGACTGCCTTCGCTCTGTCCCATAAGTTTGGGACTGTTGTGAGTTCACTTTCATTTGTTTGCATAAACGTTTTTACTTCTTCCTTGACCTCATTATTAACCCATTCATTGTTTAATACCACGTTTGAGTCTCCACAAGTTTGAATAGTTATCAAGATTTCCTTGAGGTTGGTTTCTAAATCCAAGCCCTTGTGGTCCAAGAAAATGGCTGACATGATTTCAATTTTTTTTAATTCATTGAGGCTTGTTTTGTATCTCACCATGTGGTCTATTTTTTGAAAATGTTCTATGTGCATTTGAAAAGAATGTATATTTTGTTTCTTGGAGATGAAAGGTGATTATATATATATATATATAATGTCCATTTTATCTAGGGCACTGTTCAATGATGCAATGTCTTTGTTGATATTTTGTTTGTAAGATCTATCCATTTTTGACAGTGGAGTGTTAAAATCCCCTAGTATAAGTGTGTTGCTGTCCATATCTTTCTTGAATTTCCTTACGTATTTGGGTGCTCCTATGTTGGATGTATATATGTTTGTAATGTTTATGTCTTCTCGATGGATTCTTCCTTTGAATATTAGGAAGGGTCCTTCTGGGTCTTTTTTTATGGCCTTTGTTTTGAAGTCTATTTTCTCAGATATAAGTATTGCTGCCCTGGCTTTTTTTTTTTCCTGTAAATTTGCATGGAATATTTTTTTTCTATTCCTTCACTTTCAGTCTGTGTAGGTATTTTGTTCTGAGGTGGGTTTCTTGTACACAGCATATATATGGGTCATGTTTTCTTATCCATTCAGCTACCCTATGTCTTTTGATTGGAGCATTTAATCCATTTACATTTAAGGTTATTATTTTTTTTAATCATTGTTCAAGTACAGTTTTCTCCCCCCTACTCCCATTCCAGTTCACTCACCCAACCCTCCCCCGTTCCCCCCATTACCACCCACCCCTAGCTTTTGTCCATGTGTCCTCCAAATTTGTTCCTGTAATCCCTACCCATTCCCCCCTGAAATTCCCTCTTCTCTCCCCTCTGGCCACTGTCAGACTATCCCCTATTTCAGTGTCTTTGGTTATATTTTGCTAGGTTTTTTTTTGTTTTGTTTTGTTGTTTAGATTCCTGTTAAAGGTGATATCATGTGGTATTTGTCTTTCACTGCCTGGCTTGTATCACTTAGCATAATGCTTTCCAGCTCCATCCATGCTGTTGCAAAGGGTATGAGCTCCTTCTTTCTTTCTGCTGCATAGAATTCCATTGTGTAAATGTACCATAGTTTTTTGATCCATTAATTTACTAATGGGCATCTAGGTTGCTTCCAGCACCTAGCTATTGTAAATTGTGCTGCTATGAACATCGGGGTGCAAAGGTTCTTTTGTATTGGTGTTTTAGTGTTCTTAGGATAGAGTCCCAGCAATGGAATTGCTGGGTCAAATGGCAGATCCATTTTTGGTTTTCTGAGGAAGTTCCATACTGCTTTCCATAGTGGTTGTACCAGTCTGCAGTCCCACTAACAGTGCACTAGGGACCCCCTTTCTCCACATCCTCTCCAACACTTGTTGTTTGTTGCTTTGTTTATGACATCCATTCTGACTGGTGTGAAGTGGTATCTCATTGTGGTTTTAATCTGCATCTCTCTGATGGCTAGCGATATTGAGCATCGCTTCATGTGTCTTTGGATTTTCTGTATGTCCTCTTTGGAGAAGTGTCTGTTCAAGTCCTTTGCCCATTTTTTAATTGGGTTACTTGTCTTCTTAGAGGAGAGTCGTGTAAGCTCTTTATATATTTTGGAGATTAAACCCTTGTCTGAGGTATCATTGGCAAATATGTTTTCCCATACAGTTGGCTCTCTCTTTATTTTGATACTGTTTTCCTTAGCTGTGCAAAAGCTTTTAATTTTGATGAGGTCCCATTTGTTTACTCTTTCCTTTATGTCCCTTGCTCTAGGAGACATGTCAGTGAAAAAGTTTCTGCGTGAAATATCTGAGATTTTCCTACCTACATTCTCTTCTAGGACTTTAATGGTGTCACGCTTTATATTTAAGTCTTTTATCCACCTTGAATCTATTTTTGTATAAGGTGTAAGTTGGTGCTCGAGTTTCATATTTTTGCACGTAGCTGTCCAGTTCTCCCAACACCATTTGTTAAAGAGGCTATTTTTATTCCATTTTATGTTGCTGCTTCCTTTGTCAAATATTAATTGACCGTAGATGCTTGGGTTTATTTCTGGGCTCTCTGTTCTGTTCCATTGGTCTATGTGCCTGTTTTTAGGCCAGTACCAGGCTGTTTTGATTACAGTGGCCTTGTAGTATAGTTTAGTGTCAGGTATTGTGATTCCTCCTACTTTACTCTTCTTTCTCAAAATTGCAGCAGCTATTCGGGGTTGTTTATGGTTCCATATAAATTGTTGAAGTGTTTGTTCTATGTCTGTGAAATATGCCATTGGTACTTTAATAGGTATTGCATTGAATGTGTAAATTGCTTTTGGTAGTATGGACATTTTAATGATATTAATTCTTCCAATCTATGAACACGGTATATGTTTCCATTGGTTTGTGTCTTCCTTGATTTCTCTCCTCAGTGTTATGTAGTTTTCTGAATACAGGTCTTTTACTTCTTTGGTTAGGTTTATTCCTAGGTATTTTATTTTTCTTTTTGCTATTTCAAATGGGATTTTTTTCTTGATTTCTGCTTCTGCTGTTTCATTGTTGGTGTACAGAAATGCCTTTGATTTCTGGATATTGACTTTGTATCTTGCTGTTTTACCAAATTCATTTATTAGGTCAAGAAGTTTTTTGGTGGAGTCTATAGGATTTTCTATGTACACTATCATGTCATCTGCGAACAGTGACAGTTTTGTTTCCTCCTTTCCGATTTGGATTCCTTTTATTTCTTTTTCTTGTCTGATTGCTGTGGCTAGAACTTCCAGTACTATATTGAATAGAAGTGGTGAAAGTGGACATCCTTGTCTTGTTCCTGTTCTTAGTGGAAAAGATTTTAATTTTTGCCCATTGAGTATAATGTCGGCTGTAGGTTTCTCATATATGGCCTTTATTATGTTGAGGAATGCTCCCTCTATTCCCACTTTACTGAGTGTTTTTATCATAAATGGATGCTGTACCTTATCAAATGCTTTTTCTGCATCTATTGATATGATCATGTGGTTTTTGTCTTTGCTTTTGTTTATGTGATGTATTACATTTACTGATTTGCGAATATTGTACCATCCTTGCATACCTGGAATGAATCCTACTCGGTCATGGTGTATGATCTTCTTAATGTACTGTTGGATGTGGTTTGCCAGTATCTTGTTGAGGATTTTAGCGTCAATGTTCTTCAGCGATATTGGCCTGTAGTTTTCTTTCTTTGTTGTGTCTTTATCTGGTTTTGGAATTAAGATGATGTTGGCCTCATAAAAAGAGTTTGGGAGTCTTCCATCTTTTTGGATTTTTTGAAATAGTCTGCGAAGGATAGCTGTTAGTTCTTCCTTAAATGCTTTGTAAAATTCTCCTGTGAAACCATGTGGTCCAGGGCTTTTGTGTGTTGGGAGTTTTTTGATTACTGCTTAAATTTCTTTTGCTGTTATTGGTTTGTTCAGGCTTTCTGCTTCCATTTTATTGAGTTTTGGAAGGTTATATTTTTCTAGAAATTTGTCCATTTCATCTAGGTTTTCAAATTTCTTGGCATACAGCTCTTTGTAGTAATTTGTTACAATCCTTTGTATTTCTGTGGTATCTGTTGTAATCTCTCCTCTTTCATTTCTAATTGTGTTTATTTGGGTTTTCTCTCTTTTTTTCTTGATGAGTCTGCTTAAAGGCTTGTCGATTTTGTTTATCTTTTCAAAGAACCAAATCTTGGATTCATTGATCTTTAGAATTGTGCTTTTAGTCTCTATGTCATTTAATTCTGCTGTGAACTTGATTATTTCCTTCCTTCTGCTTGTTCTGGGCTGTCTTTGTTGTTGTTCCTCGAGTTCTGGTATACGTAGGGTTAGGTTGTTTGTTTGAAATGTTTCTAACTTTTTTAGGTGGGCCTGTATCACTATGATCTTCCCTCTCAGGACTGCCTTGGCTGTGTCCCATAAGTTTTGGGTTGTTGTGAGTTCTTTTTCATTTGTTTCCAAAAACCGTTTGATTTCTTCCCTAATGTCATTCTTGACCCATTCATTGTTTAATAGCATGCTGTTTAATCTCCATGAATTTGAGTGTTTTGGGTTTTTTTCCTTGGGGTTGGTTTCTAGTTTCAGTCCCTTGTGATCCGAGAAATTTCTTGGTATGATTTCAATTTTTTTGAAATTGTTGAGGCTTGTTTTGTGTCCTATCATGTGGTCAATCTTTGAAAATGTTCCATATACATTGGAAAAAATGTGTATTTAGCTTCTTTGGGATGGAGGGTTCTGTAAATATCAGTAAAGCCCAGTTCGTCTAGTGTATTGTTCAATGCCACAATATCTTTGTTGATATTTTGTTTGGAAGATCTGTCCATTTTTGATAGAGGGGTGTTAAAATCCCCCACAATAATTGTGTTGCTGTCCATATCTTTCTTGAAGTCCTCTAAGATTTTCTTTATGTATTTGAGTGCTCCTATGTTGGGTGCATATATATTTACAATATTGATGTCTTCTTGGTGAATTCTTCCCTTGAGTATTATGAAATGACCTTCTGGGTCTCTCTTTATGGACCTTCCTTGGAAGTCTATTTTGTCAGATATGAGTATTGCTACCCCGGCTTTTTTTTCCTGTCCATTTGCTTGGAAAATTTATTTCCAGCCCTTCACTTTCAACCTGTGCAGATCTTTTATCCTGAGGTGGGTCTCTTGTAGACAGCATATGTGTGGGTCATGTTTTCTTATCCAATCAGCTATTCTATGTCTTTTGATTGGAGTGTTTAATCCATTTACTTTTAAGGTTATTATTGATAGTTACTTATTCATTGCCTTTTATGTACGTGTGATCCTCTCTTTCTCTCTCCCTTTCTTTCCTTAAAGCAGTCCCTTTAGCATCTCTTGCAGAGCTGGTTTAGTGGAGGTGTATTCTTTTAGACTTCTTTTGTCTGAGAAGCTTCTTATTTGGCCTTCTATCTTAATTGAGAGCCTTGCTGGGTAAAGTAGTCGTGGTTGCAGGCCTCTGGTTCTCATTACTTGGATTATTTCTTGCCATTCTCTTCTGGCTTGGAGTGTTTCCATTGAGAAGTCAGCTGTTAGCCTTATTGGGGCTCCCTTGTATGTTACTTCCTTTTTCTCCCTTGCTGCCTTTAAGATTCTCTCTTTGTCTTGAAATTTTGCCATTTTAATTATGATGTGTCTTGAGGTGGGCCTCTTTGGGTTCCTCTTGATTGGGACTCTCTGTATTTCCTGGATTTGTGTGACTTTTTGTCTCATCAAATTAGGGAAGTTTTCCATCATCACTTGTTCAACTAGGTTTTCTATCCCTTGTTCTTCTTCTTCTCCTTCTGGTATCCCTATTATGTGGATATTATTATGTTTCATATTGTCTTGCATTTCTCTTAATCCCTCTTCATTTTTTCTGAGCCTCTTTTCCTTTTCTTGCTCTTTCTGGGTGTTTTCTTCTATTTTGTCCTCTAGCTCGCTGATCCGATCTTCTGCTTCATTGATCCTGCTTTTCATTCCTTCTACTGTGTTCTTCAGTTCAGAAATTGTATTCTTCATTTCCTCTTGGCCCTTGTTGAGAGTTTCTATTTCCTTTTTTATGCTGATGTAGTTTTCATTGAGTTCATTGTAGCTTCCCTGTAGACTCTCGTAGCTCATTGTGAGCTCATTGAGCTTCCTGACAATCACTGCTTTGAATTCAATATCTGATAGTTGAATTGCCTCTGTTTCATTTAGCATTCTTTTTGAGGCTTCCTCCTTTCCTTTCATTTGGGGAGTATTTCTTTGTCTTTCCATTGTTTGTGAGACTCTTCTTCTTCACCTCAGCTTCTTATATTGATCTGTTCTGGCTCCCTGGGTTTATGATGTGAACTTCTTTAGCAGAGTAGCAGTGAGTTTCAGTGGTGCTGTTTCCTTGACCCCCCAAACTCGCTGGTCTTGGGCTGTCGTTTAAGTTGGCTTTGTGTTTGCCTTTGGGTTTTGATTGTTGTTGAGTCTTTCTTTGGTGGTTCCTTCCCGCCAGCTGGTTAAATGTAGGTCACTCTGTCCACCACCTTCTGTATTTTGCTGTGCTGGTGAGGGCAGGTTGTGTTGAAGCTGGTTCTTCTGTGTGTACAAGGTTTAAAGAAATCTTGTTCAGTTGTTTGTATTGGGTACTGTCTCTACTGTTTAGTTGTATTTCCAGATAAATCCTGGATTGAGGTTTGTGTGGTTACTACTCCCTCCTTCACCTTCTTCTGCTGTTATCTGTTAGTGGTTCCTTTGTTTTTGGGTTTCCTCTTTCAGTGGGTATCCTGGTGTTCACCTCCTCCACCTATTCTTTTTTGTCATCAGTTGAAGGGGGAAGGCAAAATGGTTTAAGACAGCAACAGAGAATTCTATGCTATTTACAATAGTATCAAGTAGGGAAGGTATAGGAGATCCTTTCACTATGTATAGTGTTAACCATGGTCTTCCACCCAGCTAGCTGATTTTTAGAAAGGATGGAAAGAAGATAAGACTCTTGTTGGGGGAGGAAGGATTGTGAGTTGGATCTATAAAGCAGAGAGGTTATGGGACATCAGATTCTGAGATAAGATGAGAGTATAGGATAGTAAATAGGTGTAGTGTGTGAGAGAATAGAGTTAACCACTACAGTAATAGAGTTCAGGAAACTTTGAAATGGGCTAAGATCTGGGGGGAGGGTGTTGTGAAGTAATTACAATTGCATGGAACAGCAGTTATTTACAATAATATTATGGCAACATTCATATGGCAGAGTCTATGAGATCTAGGTAACAAGAATAGGGAGTACAGAACATCTAGTAGTATGCTGATGGGACACAGGTGAGTTAATGGACAGTAGATTAGTAATACAGTATAGAAAGAGATATCAGGGGAAAGCTGTCAGGTCATACAATAAAACCAGCCTAGCAAAGCAGGCTATACAAAAATAAGAGCGATATAAAAATACTGTTAAAAAAAAAGATGTAGGAACACTGGAAAAATAATAATAATACAAATATGCAATAACTTGCAGGTTCTCTGTAATAGCAGAGTGACATTTATCTCACTGTCCCAGCTGTTGTGATGCCCCTTCTTTGGGTTCAACTTTGGTCTTTTCACCGATCCAGGATTTTGTCTCACTTGTAGGTATTTAGGACAAAAATTTTTAAAAGTAAAAAATAGAAAAGGCAGACGAAGGAAGGAAGAAGAGATAAAATTGGAGGACAGGAAGGAGGAAGGAATAAAACAAGAAATCAGGTAAGAGAGGAAAAAGAAATCAAAAGAGAATAAAAACAATAAAACTTAAAAAATTAAAAATTGTTAAAAAAATAGAATCAAATTAAAAAGTCTCTTGATTTCAAAGTGGCCAAACCGGTTTTTCTGCTCTTGCTGGTTGAGGCAGACTGAAGGATGATTTGTTTGGTTTTTCTTCCTTGGCCCGTGGAGTTCGCACTGGCTCCTCAGCTTTGGGCCCTGGGTGTGGGAATCAGGTCTATTCCTGAGGGTTACTGCTGTGGGTTGGTGTGTGGGGATGCTCTCCTTGCAGGCACCTCCCCTACGCCAGTGCTCCCGCGAGCGGGCTGGGCCCATAGGCCGCAGGCGCGGCCTGTCCGCCACCTGCACTCTCACAGCTGGGGAGCAGACAGGCTAGAGCCACTAATCACTTTAGGAGAATTCCCCAAACAGTGTCTGTGTCTATTCATTCCTTCCTCTTGAGAAATTCCTCCTGATTGACCCCCCCCCCCCGCTCCCCACAGTGGCCTGGCTTCTCTCACCGCCAAAGCTCCAGCCAGAACGGTGACCGCGGGAGTCTGGGTCCACTGCGCGACTCGGCTCTGGTGTCCACCGCCTCCAGAGCATCGCCTCTGCTGCTCACCACCCCTGTGTGTTTGCCAGCACCTGGATTCCTCCCAGAGCCGCTCAGACCTTGCTCGGCTGGGGAGGGAGCAGTTGATCTGGCTCTCTCCCACTAACCCTATGGTAAACCCAGCTGCGGCCCCCGGTCCTGGGGCTTCAGCCCCAGGACCACACGCTTGTCCTGGGACCCTACCTTGTTGCAGCACTCCCCTTAGGATCTGTTCTTTGTTCTTTCGGTTCTGCCACAATCCTTGGTCCTCTGTTTTCAAAAATGCTGAAATATGTTGGTTGCTTGCCTTTCTACTCCATAGATTGGTCAGGATTTTCTCCCCTGAGCAGAGGAAAGCCAAATCTGCTCCTTCCTCCTCCGACACCATCTTAGATCCCCCATTTAAGGTTATTATTGATAGGTACTTATTTATTGTCATTTTATTCCCTTTGTACCTTTGTTCCTTTCTCTCTCACTGTTTTTCTTCCTCTTCTTAAAGCAGTCCCTTTAGCATATCTTGCAGTGCTGGTTTTGTGGAAGTGTATTCTTTTAGCCTTCTTTTGTTCAGGAAACTCATTTGGCAGTCCATTTTAATCGAGAGTCTTACTGGATAAAGTAGTATTGGTGGAGTACTTCTTGTCATTCCATTCTAGCCTGTAATGTTCCTGTTGAGAAGTCAGCTGCTAGCCTTATCAGGGCTCCCTTACATTACTTCCTGTTTCTCTCTTGCTGCCTTTAAGATTCTCTCTTTGTCTTGGAAATTTGCCATTTTAATTATGGTGTGTCTTGCAGTGGGACTCTTTGGGTTCTTCTTGATTGGGATGCTCTCTGTTTCCTCAACTTGTGTGGCTTCTTCTGTCATCAAATTTGGGAAGTTTTCCATCATTACTTTCTCAAGCAGGTTTTCTATCCCTTTCTCCTTTTCTTCTCCTTTGGGTATACTTATTATACAGATATTGTTCCGTTTCATGTTGTCCTGCATTTCCCTTAACCCCTCTTCATTCTTTTTCAGTCTTTTATCTTTGTTTCCTTTTTTTGTACTTTGTCCTCCAGCTCACTTATTCAATCCGCTGTTTCACTGAGCCTCCTTTTGATTTCTTTTACTGTATGCTTTAATTCAGAAATTTTATTCTTCATTTTTTCTTGGCCCTTGTTGATTGTTTCTATGTCCTTTTTTATGCTGATATAGTTTGTAGTAAGTTCCTCATAATTTCCCTGTAGTTTTTCGTAGTTCACACTGAGTTCATTGAGATTCCTTATAACCATTGTTTTGAACTCAATATCTGATAGTTGACTTGCCTCTATTTCATTTAGCATTCTTTCTGAGGATTCCTCCTTTCCTTTAGATTTGGGACTTAGATTTAGATTCCTTCCCTGATTTCCTTTAGATTTTCCTTTAGATTTGTTTCTTTGTCTTCCCATTGTTTGTGGGGTGCTTCTTGTTTGCTCTTGTTTCCTAAATTGATCTGTTTTGACACTCTGACTTCGTGGTATGAACTTCTATGGTGGGAGTCCTGTGAAATACAGTGGTGCAGTCTCCTTCATCGCCAGAACTTGATGTTCTTGGGATGTCCTTTAGCTTTTGATGCTGGTTTTCTGGATGTAATTGGATTTTGATTATTGTTGGGTCATTCTTTTGTGGATCCTTCCCTGCTACTGGTTGACTGAGGGTCACTTTGTCTACCATGTCTTGTGTGCTATTGTGCAGGCACTGCCTGAACAGAACCACAGAACCGAAGAAACAAACCCACACCTGCAAATATAACTCCCCCTCCCACAATCCCAGTATCTATAACTAATGAACCAGTATTAATGAGGATGTAATGAGATTAAGACTATTATAAGAAAAGAGAGTGGATATGAGATGACCTACCAAAAGAGAAATGATTTTGAGAGGGTAGAGGGAAGAGCACTGATAAGAGTTGGGAGTTGGAACAATGGGAAGACAGAAGGTACAGTTTACCTCATGAGTAAGGAAAGAGATGAAGAGTGTGGAATGGGATATGAGAAGGGAAGCATATAATATTTGGTATAAACAGAAATTAAAATAGTATAAAATAAAATGAGAGAGAGAAAGAAAACAGAAGGAAAAATATTAAATAATTAATAAAAATATAGGAGACAAATTGGAGAGAAAGATCCACCAGAGTACTAGCAACAGCAAATGAGCTAAGATTAATATAGGTGGTATGGGAATAAGATGGAAAAAAGAAACAAAGAAAAGTCTAAGAGATGTTTAGAGGAATGGGGAGTGATTTTGCAACGATAGGGGGAGAGGGAATACTAAGAGTGAAGAACAAAAACTAGACTAAATGAGGAAAAAATTAAAATTTGGGATGTAAAGTAACAGAAAAAAAAAGGAGGATAAAGAAAAATAAAAGGGCAGGGTGAAAGAGAAATAGAAAAAAGACAAAAAAGAAAAAAAAACAGGCTAAGAAAGCATAATTAAAATTTGAGTCAAAAAAAAGAGTAGGAGGGGTCTAGTAAAAATGTGTCATTTGAACTACACAATTAGTGAAGCTCTAGAGATAACTTTGAAAAAACAATGCAACAACAACTACCCTACCCACAAGCAACTAGCAAAGTTTGTCACAGATTATAGAGAACATGGATATTCTCTAATAGTTGGGCCAAAGTATGTGAAATGACACTTGACAAAAGAATTTGTTTTTAGTGTCTGAACAGGGGAGAAATAGTAAGAGTGAGGAATGTAAACAAGTTGTAGCTAGAGAGAAAACCAAATTTGAAATGAGAAAATTGCAAGGAAAGAGGACTTAGGTAAGATGGGCTAAAAGAAGGGAGGGGCAAAATGTGTAAATTGAAATACACTACAGTATACAATCTAGTGACATTATATACAAATTTTCTGGACAAGAAATGAATATGATAAAGCTATGCAGGAAAAAAAATGTTACAAATCATGAAGGAAACCACAACGGCTTTCATATTGGTGGTCTCTTGTATTTACCACTTTTTTTTTCTGGATCTGCCTCTGGTGACATCAGATGTTGACCCTGTCTGACCTTAGGCAGCCTGTTCAATATTTCCAGTGATCTGCTGTCACTGGCTGTCTCTTTCAATTGTTAATATGGACCCTCTGCACTTAGCAGTCAGGTTTAAGCACTGCAGGGCGGTATCAAATCCCTCCTGTGGTGGTGGCTATTATTTCCCCTCAGGTAGATGCTGCTTGGAGGGCAGTGGTCTGCCTGAGCAGGATGATTGCTGCATTTTGGGGTTGGCTCAGCAGTGGATCCAGGCAGCTACTTTCTCAGCTCTCTCCCCAAAGCTTCCATCCCCAGTCTCTTTTCAAGTCTCTCTAGTCCACTCTGTGCCTCCTTTGCCAGTGATCTACTGTCTCTGGCTGTCTTCTTCAGTTGTTTATCTGGTCACTAGGACTCAGCAGTCAGGCTTAAGCACCAAAAGGCCAGAGCAGAGACCCTCCAGGGGTCAGGGCTATTGTTTCCCCTCAGGCTACTGCCACTCAGAGGGGAGTGGTCTTCCTGAGCAAAAGGTTGTTGCTGTCTAGGGGATGACTCATCACTGGGATCCCAGAAGCTACTCTCTCAGTTATCCCCCCAAGGCTTCAGTCCCTAGTCTCTCCTCAGGTGTATCCAACCCACTCTGCCCCTACTTTTGCCTGAGTCTTGGGTAAATGGCTGCAAATGAAAATTTGTGTGTTGGGCTTTTAAATGATTCTTGCATCTCCAACCATCTGTTTCTGGTAGAGAGCAACCTTGCTGCTTTCTCCACTGGTTGTTATCTGTGTACTTTTGAGCTCTGGTGTTGTAGGCTGGGAATCCTTGCTTAGGGTTTAGACCTCAATCTTCATCAGGGGATCCAACTGGCCATTCAATTATCCTGCCAACACTGTTACCTATGGGTGCCCATCCAGCCCTCTCAAGTCTCCACCACCCTCCTTACCAGACCGGTTGTGCTGAAGCTGGTTCTGTATGTCTAAAGTTATATGCTTCTCTTAAGCTATTGCTCAGTTTTTTGTTCCAGGTGGTTCCTCCACAATTGAGTTGTAATTCCACATTGGTCCTTGGAGGAGGACAGTGTGACTTCCATTCACTCCTCCTCCATCTTCCTTGGGGAGTTATTTTTTAATGGGTAAGGAGTTTCAGTTTGGGAAGACTACAAAATTCTGAAGAGTGATGGTGCTGACAGTTGCATAATATGAATGTACTTAATGTCACTGAATTATATACTTAAAATTGTTAAGATGCTAAACTTTGTGTTAGATGTATTTTATAATTTAATTTTCAATTAAAATTTTTTAAAAATTAAAATAACTGAATGAAAATGTTTTTCTCTCTTCTTGTCCTTCTTAGAAGATTTTTTGCCTCCCATTTGTCTCCCATTCAACTTATTTTCCATAATGCCATTAGAATGTCAATCTGACCACAACAGTCCCTACTATGGGATAAAATGCAGTCTTCAGCCTGACATAAAAAGCCCCTCACCTAGAGCCTCTGCCCAGCCCCATCTCTTAACACTGCTCTATTTTGTATCTCTGGCCATACCAATTTTTTTCTTATATTTTCAAACATGAGGCATTTAATGACTTCTTGTCTCTGCCAAAATGCCTTCTCAGTGTCCCTTATCTGCCTAAGGAACACTTTATCCATCAAGACTAGGCTTAGTGTCTGCTTTGTGGAGCTTTCTTTGAGAACCCCACCTAAAGCCAAGCAAAACACTGCCTCTTTTGTACTCCCACTCTACCTAATACAGCAGTCTATCCCTGCAGGTAGCATGCTGCATTGCAAAGGTTTGTTTGTATGTCTGTCTTTCACTAGACTGGGAGGACCTTATAGCTCATTCATGTTGTATCCCCAGGGTTCAGAGCACTGTACTTGCAATATAGGAATTGATTAGCATGTTATTAAGTGAGTGAATGGATATGGATAATTGGAAGCACAGATCTGTTCATTTTTATCCGCATTTCCACCACTTCTATCAAAATCTTTTTTTCTTCTATTCTTTTTTTAAATTTTATTTTAATAATTGTTCAAGTACAGCTTTCTCCCTTTTACTCCCATTCCAGCCCACCCAACGAACCCTCCTCACTTCCCTCCCATTACCACCCTCCCCCTAGCTTTTGTCCACGTGTCCTTTAAATTTGTTCCTATAAACCCTTCCTATTCTCCCCTGAAATTCCCTCTTCTCTCCCCTTTGCTCACTGTCAGTCTGTCCCCTATTTCAGTGTCTTTGGTTATATTTTGCTTGTTTCTTTGTTTTGTTGTTTAGGTTCCTGTTAAAGGTGAGATCATATGGTATTTGTCTTTCATTGCCTGGCTTGATTCGCTTAGCATAATGCTTTCCAGCTCCATCCATACTGTTGCATAGGGTAGGAGCTCCTTCTTTCTTTCTGCCGCATAGAATTCCATTGTGTAAATGTACCATAGTTTTTTGATCCATTAATTTACTGATGGGCATCCAGGTTGCTTCCAGCATCTAGCTATTGTAAATTGTGCTGCTATGAACATCGGGGTGCAAAGGTCCTTTTGTATTGGTGTTTCAGTGTTCTTAGGATATAGTCCCAGCAGTGGAATTGCTGGGTCAAAAGGCAGATCCATTTTTAGTTTTCTGAGGAAGTTCCATACTGCTTTCCACAGTGGTTGTACCAGTCTGCAGTCCCACCAACAGTGCATTAGGGTCCCCTTTTCTCCACAACCTCTCCAACACTTGTTGTTTATTGCTTTGTTTATGATAGCCATTCGGACTGGTGTGAAATGGTATCTCATTGTGGTTTTAATTTGCATCTCTCTGATGGCTAGCGATATTGAACATTGTTTCATGTGTCTTTGGATCTTCTGTATGTCCTCCTTAGAGAAGTGCCTGATCAAGTCCTTTGCCCATTTTTTAATTGGGTTACTTGCCTTCTTGGAGTGGAGTCATGTAAGTTCTTTATATATTTTGGAGATTAAACCCTTGTCTGAGGTATCATTGGCAAATATGTTTTCCCATACAGTTGGCTCTCTTTTTATTTTGATACCATTTTCTTCAGCTGTGCAAAAGCTTTTAATTTTGATGAGGTCCCATTTGTTTATTCTTTCCTTTATGTCCCTTGCTCTAGGAGATATGTCAGTAAAAAAGTTTCTGCGTGAAATATCTGAGATTTTCCTGTCTATGTTCTCTTCTAGGACTTTAATGGTGTCACGGTTATATTTAAGTCTTTTATCCACCTTGAATTTATTTTTGTATAAGGTGTAAGTTGGTGCTCAAGTTTCATTTTTTTGCATGTAGCTGTCCAGTTCTCCCAACACCATTTGTTGAAGAGGCTATTTTTATTCCATTTTATGTTGCTGCTTCCTTTGTCAAATATTAATTGATCATAGAGACTTGTGTTTATTTCTGGGCTCTCTGTTCTGTTCCATTGGTCTATGTGCCTGTTTTTATGCCAGTACCAGGCTGTTCAAAATCCTTTTTAAAAAAAATTCTTAAAGAGACTCTGTTGTCAGGGCAGCAAGCATACTAAAACCTGATGATGGGAAAGAAAAGGGGTGGCCAGCCTCAAATGCCTAAAATCTCTGCATTCCTTTTTCTCTACTGCCTTTAAAGAAACCACATCAATCTTAGAGCCAAGGGTGTTTCCCTTTTATACCTCCTGACTGATAAAGGGTTCAAAGTTGCTGCAGTGGACAGCAATGGAAAGGAGTCACTAAGGAAAAGAAACTTTATTCTGGTCTCCCTGTGTTAGAAGTGAGCTTTTTTTTCCCCCCATAGAAATACTATTGTGTATGTTGTACACAGTGCTTTACTTCAAGCACATTATGGGTTAAGTAGTCTTGGGTGGACTGGAATATGCCCATAATTTATAACATTGTTTATATGGGGAAATTATTTGTGAGTTCAAGAAAACAAACGTTTGGAACTTAACTTAGAGACTTCCTGAATTCTTTTTGGAAGTACAGTTCGTATCTCTATGGGAATCTAGAGATATATGAAAATGAAGGGTTTTAATCAGGGGAAAAGTTATCATGGCTATATTTAACTGTAATAGATAAGTATTATGACTATATTATACCAATCTTATGTGTAGTTCTCAAAATATCCATCTTTGCAACTAGTATTCTATTATATAACAAGGTAATTGAAATAACATGGGAAATGCAGGTGTCCATTTTAACCCACTCTTGTAAAGATCCATCATCCAATATAACCTATATGTGTCACACACAATGCTTGCAACTTTGCTTCAGGACACAAGCAGCCTGTAAAAGTGATGCACCCTCTCTCAAATACTTTTACACATTTTCAGACCATAAAAAAATGACTCGTTTGACTTACAGTTCATCATCAGGGTAAAATATCCCCTGAAATAAAAGTCTTCTATGTAGGTGCCCTCTGTATGTAAGCAGATGCATTTGAAAGCCCATATGACCTAAATGGTTATTTCTGGTCATTCACCTTCCCACATCCAAATGTTTGTGATATATCACTGTGTAGTTGAAGGCTGCAAGGCAATATACACGATTTGAGAGAAAACACTTCATTTATTGACACCACACAGAAGAGTTGAAGAAAGAGGGTTTATTCATGAAAAAAATAGAAGCAAAAATCTAAAACTGGTTTAAAGAATCACCATTTTCATGAAAAACAATCATGGATGTCTGTCAAATACTAATGACAGTCTGTCAATCACACCCCAGCCCCACCCCTCCCTGTTTTCAAGAGCTTGTCTTCTTATTGTAAAACTAGCTTTCAACATTTCCAAAGCAACAGAATTAAATTCCTGCTATGTGTGACTGAAATGTGTGCCAGGTTGTTTGGATTGTAATTCGAAGGCCCCAGTTATGTATGATCCTACTTGCAAATACAATGTCCTCATTCAAAACATCCTTGTGTCTACACAATGTCAAACAAATGGCAGGGCATTAAACAAATAATGAGCCGATTCAGTAACCTGTGCAGTGTCTCAGGTCATGCCTACACCATAGGTGGGCAACTTCAAATTATTCTGAGAGGCACAGTCATGCCTGCCCCACAGCAACAGTGGAATTGTCTGGGCCACCCTCCCACAGTCCTTCTGGATACAGAATATTTAACACATAGAACACATTCATTCACTAAATATTTAAATGAATGAACATTAAGAAGGCTCTTAGGTCTTTGTGAGATGGACTAAAGTCATCTGATAGTTTTTCCTATTTTAACCACCTGATTCATACTCATTTAAAGAGCTCATCTACTCAGACATACAATATTTTTCAATGTTCTCCCAGGGGCATCACTGGCAAATTAAGGGTATGGTTTACTGACTCAGGCCAAGGCTAGATTAAAAGGAATGGATATGTTAAAGGTGGGGCCTGTGGAAGGTAGATGGGGTAGACAATGGGCTGAAGAGTTCAGGGAAGGTGACAGAAGATATGGCCCTGGGGCCCTGCTTTTTAAGGGGGCTAAATTTGGCCTCCTTACCTCTGCTTCTCTCTACCTCTGAATCCATGCTTTCATTCTTCCCTGCAATCTCAAAACAACATGTGCACCAAGTCATAGTCCAAAATCAACCTTCTTGCCTTCCTATGGACATTTCTAGCACTTATTGTCACATTTAGCATGGACAACTCAACTGACTAACAGCCATTGCCATGGCTTGCCAACACAGCTGGATTATAATCTACTTGAAGAGAGGGATCTTGATTTCTATTTCTTAAAATAGCTGTACAATTCTATTCTTACAGTTCCTGCTAGATGTTTTAACTTGCTCTTCTTTGCTTACCAGTGTATATAGGACCTTCTGACCGGTAAAGACAATAACAACAAAAATATGACTCTGCCTTCCCTAATATTTTATCATCAACCTGGTTCTCTTCTTACTTTGTTCTTTTGCGTAGGTGATATTATCCAACCTCAGGATTTCAACTATAAACTGTGAAGATGGTTTCTAACTGGCTGTCATCAGTTCTAATTTTGCCTCAGAATGCCAGTCCTAGGTCTCAAAAGTGACTGATGACTTAAATAACCTGCTGTCATCTTGTACTTGCCTTTGGAACAAAATCTTCCCCTTTCTCCCAAATTGACTTTTGCTCCCTGATATACAGATTTCTGCTAATGGGGCATGAGTCTCCAAATTGTTTGTTTACTATGAACAAGACATTGACCCCAGAAATCATGTTGGTATCTTTAAATCTTCCTTCTAAATCTTTCCTCTCATTCTCTGTATTCAGTCTATCCTGAAATTTAGTAAATTCTTCCTTGAAATGTCACCCAAATCCAAACCTTCCTCCCTATTCCCCTTGCCACCCACTTCAGCAGTCCCAGAATTCATTATCTTAAACTTGCATTATAATAGCCTTCCAGCTGGACTCCATGCTAGAATCTCCTTCTTCTATTGCAATGGTTCTCAAACTTTGATGCATATAAGGAATACCTGGGGATCTTTTTAAAAATTTAAGGCAAGGACTATACCCCATACCATTAAATCAGAACCTCTAGGGTTGGAACCAAAGCATCAGTATTTTTTAAAGCCCCCAGTTGATTTTAAAGCATATCCAGATTGTGAACTAGTTCTTAT
Organism: Phyllostomus discolor; assembly: GCF_004126475.2. NCBI lineage: Eukaryota > Metazoa > Chordata > Mammalia > Chiroptera > Phyllostomidae > Phyllostomus > Phyllostomus discolor. The sequence goes on from NC_050198.1 coordinate 49,129,984, forward strand.
TCCATTCTACTCACTACTGGCAGGACTTCTAAAAATACTGCTTTGATTTTGTGACATACTTGTTCAAAACTTTTAATAAGCCTCCATTGACCAACTTTAAGACTCCTTACAATCCGACTCAATTCTATTTCATGGGACCTATGCCTTCCCACCTCGATAACCATCTGCTGGAATGCCTTTCCTCTGCCTGTCCAAAATTTGTGCTCATCCTTCAAGGTCCAGTTCATTAAAAAAATGCGTTCCCTAGTGGATCCAGATCACAGATTATCTAACCTTTGGGTACTTATGGCACTTTTGTCCTGTATAGTCATTTCCTAAGCATCACCTTTTACTATAGTAATATTCTCTGTTTTTGTCTCATTTTCCTAATTGCTTTTTAAGTCCTGAGAATTTAGTCTGTATCTACCATATGAGCTAACTGTATTTATTCCAGAACTATGAATATTATATACATTCAATAAATATATTGATTGATTTATGTCCATACTATCATAAATATTTCAATCAACATTTAAGAAATTTATGTTTGTGCCATTGTAATATTATAAAATTAAGCAGTATGTTTAATCTCTATTCTTTTCAATAGACAGACTGACAGAAAAAAAGATAGCCTCACTTTCAGATGGGAGTGTTTGTTTTACATACTTTCTGGGTAAAGCTAAGACCTGTAGATATTCTGTACCTAATAAACCCAAGGGAGGCTATAAACAATTCAACATTTCCTGTTCACATAAGAGTGCTAATTCCACTTACCAAACAAGGATAGAAATATTGTTCCTTTAGATTGAGCCTCCTTTTTTGGCTCCTCAGGGCCAAGTATATACTCTCTAGTGGAGCCAGAGAAGGCAGAAAACCCTCCAACTGACCGTCTCATCAATGGGGCAGAATGTTGGGATAACAATAAAGATTTTTATGCTCAGGGGTGTTGAAATGGGCCATTTGTACCTGGAGTTCATGGTAGTATAGTATAAAAACCACTAGACCTGGTGTCAGAGGAGTTGGATTCAAATCTCAGCTCTGTCACATAATGGTGACAAATCACTAGGCCTATATGGACCTCAGTTTCAGCATTGGTAAAATGGGATTAATAATAAATAGCATAGTGTTTGGATTTGTTAAATAAGAAAATACATGTAACTGTCCTTAGAACACAGTGGGCATTCAATAAGCATTAGCATATTTGGATAATAATGCTAAAATAGCTTATTTACTTATTTAGCATAATAAATACACAAGTACATTAACAAAGGGGAGGCATTTGGTTTCCCAATAATTGTTCAATACAGTTAAAAATATTTTATTTGAAAATAATTTCCTTCAATTATTTAAGTGTATTTTATTGATTATGCTATTACAGTTGACCTATTGTTTTCACCCCTTTATGCTCTTATGCTCTGCACCCCCCTCCCACCAGCATTCCCTGCCTTATTCATGTCCATGGGTGGCACATATATGTTCTTTGGCTTCTACATTTCCTATACTATTCTTAACCTCCCGCTGTCTATTTGGACCTACCAATTTTGCTTCTTACTCCCTGTACATTTTCCCCCATTCTCCACCCTCCCCATCGCATGTGATAACCCCCCATGCGATCTCCAATTCTGTGATTCTATTCCTGTTCCAAATGTTTGCTTAGTTTATGTTTTGGCTTGTTTTTTAGGTTCAGTTGTTGATAGTTGTGAGTTTGTTGTCATTGTATTGTTCATATTTTTGATCATCTTCTTTTTCTTAGTTAAGTCCCTTTAACATTTCATATAATAAGGGCTTGGTGAAGGTGAACTCCTTCCACTTGACCTTATCTGAGAAGCACTTTATCTGCCTTTCCATTCTAAATGAAAGCTTTGCTGCAGGATAGAGGAATCTTGGATGTAGGTCCTCATCTTTCATGACTTCAAATACGTCTTTCAGCCCCTTCTTGCCTGTAAGGTTTCTTTTGAGAAATCAGATGATAGCCTTATGGGAACTCCTTTGTAGGTAACTTTCTCTTTACCTCTTGCTGCTTTTAGGATTTTCTCTTTGTCTTCAATCTTGGGTAGCTTAATGATGATGTGCCTTGGTGTGTTCTTCTCTGGGTCCAACTTCTATGGGACTCTCTGAGCTTCCTGGACTTCCTGGAAACCTATTTCCTTTGCCAGATTGGGGAAGTTCTCCTTCATTATTTGTTCAAATAAGTTTTCAATTTCTTGCTCTTCCTCTTCTCCTTCTGGCACCCCTATGATTCAGATGTTGGAATGTTTCAAGTTGTCCAGGAGGTTCCTACACCTCTCCTCATTTTTTAAAAATCCGTCCCTCTTCATTCTGGTGTGGTTGAATGTTTATTTCTTCCTTCTGCTCCAAATCATTGATTTGGGTCCCAGTTTACTTCCTTTCACTGTTGGTTCCCTGTATATTTTTTTCTTTATTTCACTTTGCATAGCCTTCACTTTTTCCTCTATTTTGCAACCATACTCAACCATTTTCTGTGAACATCCTGACTACCAGTGTTTTGAATTCTGCACCTGATAAGTTGGCTATCTCTTCATCACTTAGTTCTATTTTTGGAGTTTTGATCTGCTCTTTCATTTGGGCCATATTTCTTTTTCTCAGTGCACCTGTTCCTTTGTAAGGGGCAGAGCTTTAGGTATTCACCAGGGCAGGGCAACTCATGATGCCGTGTTGTGGCACTGCTAGTGGGGGAGTGTTCAGAGAGGGAACAATGCTGCTTGCTTGGCTCTCAGCTGGCTTTCAGTCACTTCCCCTGCTACCCACATGCAAATTGGGCCCTTCTGGTTCTGACTCCCAGGTAGGTTGGTTTGTATACATTCTAGGACCCTGTGGGTCTCTCCAACAAACTCTCCTGTGAGACTGGGAGGTTCTCCTTCCACCACAACCTCCATGGGTTTTACAGCCAGAGGTTTTGAGGCTTTATTTTACCATGCTGGAACCCTGAGTAGTGTGGTCTGTCTCCTTCTCCAGTTGTTCCTCCCAATTTATCCACATGCAAATGTGGGAATGCCCAGTCTGCCGGCTGCCCCCTTGCCTGCCCGAGTCCTCCAGCCACCACCTTGCCACACATCCTCTCCACCCCAGCTGTCCATCTCTGCCCCTCCTACCAATCTTAATGAATGTTTCTTCTTTAACTCCTTGGTTGCCAGACTTCAGTACACTTTGATGTTTTGGCAGTTCTGGTTACTTTTTGTTTTTAAATTTGTTGTTGTCCTTCTTTTGGTTGTGCGAGGAAGCAACGTGTATCTACCTATACCTCCATCTTGGCTGGAAGTGATCCCAAATTTGTAATCAGAGTCCAGCAGCCAATGTTTTCACGGGGCCTCTCAAGCATGCTGCATTACAGGGAAAAGCCACAGACTATTCTGCCAAGTCTCCTGCAAAATGTTCCTGGTGGCTATCCCTACCTTTATATAGGAGTTCATGGAATTGTATTTCTACCAAAGGGCTGAGAGCTGCCTCATCCTCCTGGTGCTGTGCAGCTATATCTTTATTTGCATCTACCAACCAATTAGAACAGCTCTGTGAGGACCAATCAGGATGTGCAATTTTGACCATTCAGGACAGTGCTTTTTGGACCAAAGAAACTGTGCAAATGTGGAGTCTTCATTTGCACAGAAATAGACCAGTCAGAGATCAGGGCAGGCAATTCCTATATATAAGCATGTAAGTCAGCTTCCCATTTATCTTTGGGAGTACACTTCCACTTTCCACTGGTGGCTGTTTCTCTGCTTTGTGAGCTGTTCTCATGAATAAAGTCTCTCCTTTTACTGAACCCCAGATTGATGACTACTGTTGTCACTGGATTGGCAGCAGCAACCTCTTTTTGACAGTAAGGTAGGACCAGATATTTGAGGAACTTGAATACCAACCAAAATAATCAGAAGTGTTTCATTTAGAGGCTTGTGAAACTGATGAAAGTGATATTTTATGAAAGTTAACCTGGTGATGGTTCAGAATGGTTTAGAGTGTGTATAAACTAGAGGTTAGGAAGACATTACAAAGCATTAAGAACAAAGAAGGCCAGTGCCAGGAATACACCTCTTATACATTCCATCCTGTTCTTCTTGATGCATAAATGCTTCTTAGTGAGGGATCAAGACTGACAGGTACCAAGCTTGACTTTATTGTGTCTTTCACCACCCCCTGAAGAATACCTTAATCATTACATACATCATAGTTCACAACCAAAGTCCACACACCTATCCTGGTTCAAGAGCAGCCAGACTGAGCCGGCAGGGCAAGGCCAGCCAATAGCCAAGACTATGAAAATGTTTCAAGGATACCTGGAGGTTTCCCCCCAATACAAATGTCTCTTTTACCTGCTGTTGAGTATTCAGAAGCCAAAGACATTTTATGACCTCACAGAAAGTCAAGGAGATAGGTTGACTAATGATTCCAAAATCAATACCACCTGTCACATCTCTTATAAGATCTGTGTATCAACCTGCCTGCTAAAATTCCTCGAATATTACATAGACATCTCAAAATTAACATGTAAAAAAACAAACATATCATCTGTCCATTATTCTCATCTGCCACCTCCTGTATTACCCATCTCCGTGAATGACACCACCATTCACCTTATTGCCTAACTACCCTAGCCAGAACCACAGATCTACAAAACTCCCTGCCCCCACAACTATCTCTCTGAAATCCTTACCTTTTCATTGCTTATTTCTTTACTAGTTGACTGTTGGAGACTTGTCTTATCCATTACTTTTTTGAGGAACGATTCCTCAGCTCTCCTAGTGTGGATTAGATGTTCTGCTATTTTCAATGGTACTATGGTCTTGCTTTGAATATAAAACTAATTATGCTCTGGCTGGTGTGGTTCAGTGGATTGAGTGCTGGCCTGCGAATCAAAGGGTCACCAGTTCCATTCCCAGTCAGGGCACATGCCTGGGTTGCAGACCAGGTCCCCAGTAGGGTGTGTGAGAGAGGCAACCACACAGTGATATTTTTCTCCCTCTTTCTCCCTCCTTTCCCTTTTTAAAACTAAGTAAACAAAACCTTTAAAAATAATAAAACATAAAATGAATGATGTTTTACTATATCATTATGATCTGTCTATTTTTCCCACTAGAAAATGAGTTCTTTAAGGGAAAGTGTTCATGTTTTTTTTTTTTTTTTCCTATCAATGATGTCTAGATATAGTACATCTTCCAGAGTACTTGTTACTGGGATGGATGAATGAATTTGAATGTGTTCATATGATATATAAAAGTTTGAAAACTGATTCCTTTTGGAGAGCAGGTTTGATAAATACAAGAAGGGAAAACATCATGGTGACAGGAGATTGAAAATATGGGTGCAGGGAGGATGTTCATATGTGGAGGATTCAGGGATGCTATGAGTAGATAAGAAGTCATACTGATGATACCACAGAAACTGCCTAAGGCTTGGAGAGGCCAAGCCTTAATGATATAAGAATTTGTATTTCAAAAGAGAAAAAGTGCAACCTATTTAGGAGAGTCAGCTGATTTCTGGGAGGTGGGATGTTAGCAGTGTAGTGGAGGTTAACAGGAGGCTATTGCTTACCCAGAGAGAAATTGTACTTATATTGTACAAGGAAGACTTTTAGGCTTTTGCTTTCAAGAAAACATCTGAATGAAAGCATAGCGAACCACCTATCCCTTTTCTCCCTGACCCTGACTGACTCTCTGCATGAGAGTTCCTTAGACCTTTGTAAGACAATCTATGAGATATTCTAGGGGTGTAGGAGTAGCCTTGAGGCACTGACTAGATGATATTATTTGAAGGAAATATATTTAAGTTCTTAGAGGGTATGGACATGCTGTACTCATTTCCACCTCATCCCATAAGGATCAAAGCAGAATCTTGCAGATAAGGAGGCACTCCTTTGGTTTATAACATGTTTAATGAGGCATTTCTGTACAGAAGAAATAGTATGGGACTGGGAAGCAGACAGACACTTTTTTCGTGTATAACACACACCCATGTTTTTGGCCCAAACCTTCAGGAAAAAAAAATCTTTCATTTTAATTTTTAATTCAATTATTTATTTATTTACATTTAGAAACAAAAACTGATTACTATATTTCAGTGTATTTTTTGCAAACAGATATCATTGCATTCTAGTGTTACACTTTTAACACATAAGCATAAACAAAAGAATAAAAACATATAGACACAGAATTAGTACTACCCATGTATAATATACACACTTATTTTCACTCAAAAATCTGGGCAAAATAGTGCACATTATACATAGCAAAATATGGTAGTTCTAACTTTCACACATTACTGCTCTGTAACCATGGGAAGCCACTTTAATTTTCTGTTCCCTCAGTTTTCTTTTCCTTAAAATTAAGATGTCAATATCTACTTCATGAGGTTGTTGTGAAGAATACATGGAGCTGAATTAGGTAAATAAAATGTGTGGCACAATCAGGCCAGGAGTTCATGCTTCATATATATCCTTTGTAACTGAGTATGTGAACATGACAGGGTACAGGACCTCCCCAAAAGGGCTCATCAACTGCATGCCCATTCTTCATTAGAGCTATATTTCTTTTGGTTGTGAGGAATTTTAATTTGTAAGATAGGCTTCCTTTAAAATAAAAAATAAGTCCTGGCTGGCGTAGCTCAGTGGATTGAGTGTAGGTTGCAAACCAAAGCATCGCAGGTTCGATTCCCAGTCAGGGTACATGCCTGGGTTGCGGGCCACATCCCCAGTGGGGTATATGTGAGAGGCAACCACACATTGATGTTTCTCTCTCTCTCTTTCTCCCTCCCTTCCCCTCTCTAAAAAATAAAAATAAAAAATAAATAAAATCTTTAAAAAAATTAAAAAAAAGGGAGACTTCCGGGCAAGATGGAGGCATAGGTAGACATACTGTGCCTCCTTGCACAACCAAAATAAGGACAACAAAAATTTAGAAACAAAAAAAAGCAGTACTGACAGAAAATTTAACTGTATGGAAGTCTGGCAACCAAGGAGTGAAATAGACACATTAATCCAGACCAGTAGGAGGGGCAGAGTCAGGTGGTGGGGCAGAGAGGGGTCGCAGCAAAAAAAGTGGCAGCTGGCCAACCCTGGGCATGGGGTGGCAGCGGGTGAACCCAGCGAGGTGGTGGTTTCTGGACGTGCATGGCATGCAAGGCGGCTGGTGGACCGGGTGGTCCCACACTTACACTCATATAAACCAGGCCAAACTGGGGAGTGAGACAGACCATACAACCCAGGGCTCCAGCACAGGGAAATAAAGCCTCTAAAAAAAATTGAAAATACCTGTGGGGTTTGAGGTGCCAGTAGAGACTCCCAGCCTCACAGGAGAGTTCATTAGAGAGATCCGCAGGATCCTAGAATGTACACAAACCTACCCACATGGAAATCAGCACCAGAAGGGCTCAGTTTGCTTGAGGGAAACAGCAGAAGGGACTGAAATCCAGCAGAGAGGAGAGCAAGCACCATTATACCCTCTTGAACCCTCCCCCACAAATAGAGCCACACTGCAGCTATGTGGGATGCCAGCCCTGGTGAACACCTAAGGCTCCGGCCATCGCTATGTAACAAGCACATCAAGACCAAAAAAAAATGGCCCTCATGAAAGAACAGATCAAAGCCTCAGAACAAATACAGCTAAGCAATGAAGAGATAGCCAACCTATCAGATGCACTCTTCAAAGCACGGGTGATTGGATGCTCACAGAATTGGTTGAATTTGGTCACAAATTAGATGAAAAATGAAGGCTATGTTAAGTAAAATGAAGGAAAATGCACAGGGAACAAATAGTGATGGGGAGGAAACTGGGACTCAACTAAATGGAGTGGACCAGAAGGAAGAAAGAAACAATCAAACAGGAAAGAAGGAAGAAACACAGATTCAAAAAAATGAGGAGAGGTTTAGGAACCTCCAGGACATCTTTAAATGTTCCAACATTTGAATTATAGGGGTACCAGAAGGAGAAGAAGAAGAGCAACAAGGGGGAAAGTTATTTGAACAAATAATAAAGAACTTCCCCAATTTGGCAAAGGAAATAGACTTCCAGAAAGTCCAGGAAGCTCAGAGAGTCCCAAAGAAGTTGGACCTAAGGAAGCACACACCAAGGCACATCATAATTACATTGCCAAAGATTAAAATGAAAGAGAGAATCCTAGAAGCAGCAAGAGAAAAGGAGACAGTTACCTACAAAGGAGTGCCCATCAGACTGTCAGCTGATTTCTCAAAAGAGACCTTACAGGCAAGAAGGGGCTGGAAAGAAATATTCCAAGTCATGAAAGACAAGGACCTACATCCCAGATTGCTCTATCCAGCAAAGCTCTCATTTAGAATGAAAGGGCAGATAAAGTGCTTCTCAGATAAGGTCAAGTTGAAGGAGTTCATCATCACCAAGCCCTTATTATATGAAATGTTAAAGGGGCTTATCTAAGAAAAAGAAGATAAAAAACATGTACAGTAAAAGGATAGCAAACTCACAATTATTAACAACCACACCTAAAACAAAAACAACTAAGCAAACAAGTAGAACAGGAACAGAACCACACAAATAGAGATCACATGGAGGGTTATCAACAGGGGAGTGGGAGGAGGAGAGAGGGGGAAAAGGTACAGAGAATAAGTAGCATAGATGGTTGGTAGAAAATAGAGACGGGGAGGGCAAGAATAGTATGGGAAATGTAGAAGCTAAAGAAAGAACTTATGACACATGGACATGAAATGAAGGGGGGAATGTGGGTGGGAGAGGGTATGCAGGGTGAAGGGGAGTGAAGGAGGATATGGGACAACTATAATAGCATAATTAATAAAATATATTAAAATTTTTTAGAACAAAAATAAGTAAAATAGTTTATGAAAGTTAATACCTTATGCTGACCCCTTATCAGTTAGTACCCTAGCAGGCAAAATTACCATAGTGAGCCAAACAAAGAATGTAACAGGACTCAAGAAAGGGCACTTACTGGGGATAGGCAGAGGGGAGAAAGTGGAGCATAATACAAAAGGGGGTCTTCAACCACAAATGTAGAAGTGAAATAAAGACAAATACTGCCTACTTCCTCAATTTGCTAAGGGCTTATCATGGTGGCAGCAAGGTCCAAGAGATAAGGCCTAGACTCTGTTACTGGGGTTAATATTTACTTGATATTTAATATCCACTTTCCCCCCACACTCACAATAAACCCTGAAGTGAAAGCTCATATTGTGATATAAATTTAACTATTTTATTACATCTGAGGAATGAAGTAGTGCCACAGTGTGGTGCCTGAACAGTGTTTCATAAAGTGTGTGAGGAGCTCCTCACTTTAAAGCAGGAGAAATGCCACTGGTAATATGGATTCATTGGGTAAGGTAAAGGCAGGAAACAAAATAAGAGCATTCCTACAAACTTTCTCTTTTCCACTCTCCTTTGATGGCCACCGCAGATGGGAGGGAGCTGTGTGAATGACTGTGCCCCTTGATAAAAGCAATTGTCAGAAATGCCCAGAGAAATCTGATCTTTAGAACACTTACACAGTGCATATACAGGAGAAAATAAGGCAAAAAATATATGTCTTTGCCAGGTCACAGGGTAGAAAAAGACATATGTGGGGCCCTGGAAATGCCCTAATTTGTCAAAGAAAACTGAAGTCTGCTTTAACCCAAGAAAATATGGCCAGTCTTAGTTCTGTATTCCCCCATGCCTAGCATAATGCCTGACACACAGTAGTCATGCAGTAAATGTCTCATGGGTACCCAAATAAGGTCATATATTAGTTTCTTATGGCTGCTTAACAAAGTGCCATAAACTGGATGGCTTAAAAGAACAGAAGTATATTCTCTCACATTTCTGAAGATCATAAGTCCAAAATGAAGGTGTTAAGAGGGCCACACTGCCTCTGAAGATTCTAGGAGAAGTTCTTTCCTTGCCATTTCCAACTTCTGGTAGTCACAGGTATTCCTTGACTTCTGGCAGTATAACTCCAATCTCTGCCTCCATCTTCACAGGACCATTTTCTTTCTGTGTGTTTCTAGTAAAATATCTTGCAAGTAAGAAGTACTCAGTAAATTTATATAATTTGATTTAGCATTGGAATCAGAAAAATTGATACATATGTAAAACATTATTGAGTACTTATATGCTAGCTGCTATTCAGTGTATTGTATGTGTATAAATTCATTTAATCCTCACAACAGCCTTAAGAAGTACCATTATCAACCCTATCTTTCATATGAGAAAGCTGAGACAGATATTAAGTAACTTGCTTAAGTTTGCACACCTCATTTGTGCAGAGCTTGGACTCTCAGAGCTAATGTTCTTAACTACTATACTTTGTAAAAGTATTCCATTTCATTTTTTTAAAAAATTATGGATCATCCAATGTTGTAAAAGGTAAAGCAGACCTGTGGAAATCATCCAGATTACATGAGGCTAAAGAGACATGAAAACTAATTTAAATACACAATCCTAGATTGGGTCCTGTATTGGAAGACAATATGTTATTAATGCCATTATTGGACTAATTGAAAAACACTTGCAAACAAGTGGTAGATTGGTTAAAATATAATACCAATGTTAAGTCACTGAAGCTATTAACTGTACTGTGGCATGAAAAAGAATATCTGCATATAGGAATTATACACCAAATAATTTAGAGGCAAAGTTCATGTTGCATGCAACTTACTTTCAAATGGTTTGGGACTACAGATATATTTGATAGTTACATAAAAGAAAATGGGTAAAATGCTAACAATAGGTGAAACTATTGTTAGTAAAGGGTATGTGTGCGTTTTATGTGCTATTTTATTCCTACAACTTTGATGTTTGAAATTATTTTCAGACTTCCAGCCAAGATGGAGGTATAGGTAGATACACGTTGCTTCCTCGCACAACCAAAAGAAGCACAACAACAAATTTAAAAACAAAAAGTAACCAGAACTGCCAAAACATCAAAGTGTACTGAAGTCTGGCAACCAAGGAGTTAAAGAAGAAACATTCATTAAGATTGGTAGGAGGGGCAGAGATGGACAGCTGGGGTGGAGAGGATGTGTGGCAAGGTGGTGCCTGGAGGACTCGGGCAGGCAAGGGGGCAGCCGGCAGACTGGGCATTCCCACATTTGCATGTGGATAAATTGGGAGGAACAACTGGAGAAGGAGACAGACCACACTACTCAGGGTTCCAGCATGGTAAAATAAAGCCTCAAAACCTCTGGCTGTAAAACCCATGGAGGTTGTGGTGGAAGGAGAACCTCCCAGTCTCACAGGAGAGTTTGTTGGAGAGACCCACAGGGTCCTAGAATGTATACAAACCAACCTACCTGGGAGTCAGAACCAGAAGGGCCCAATTTGCATGTGGGTAGCAGGGGAAGTGACTGAAAGCCAGCTGAGAGCCAAGCAAGCAGCATTGTTCCCTCTCTGAACACTCCCCCACTAGCAGTGCCACAACACGGCATCATGAGTTGCCCTGCCCTGGTGAATACCTAAAGCTCTGCCCCTTACAAAGGAACAGGTGCACTGAGAAAAAGAAATATGGCCCAAATGAAAGAGCAGATCAAAACTCCAAAAATAGAACTAAGTGATGAAGAGATAGCCAACTTATCAGGTGCAGAATTCAAAACACTGGTAGTCAGGATGTTCACAGAAAATGGTTGAGTATGGTTGCAAAATAGAGGAAAAAGTGAAGGCTATGCAAAGTGAAATAAAGAAAAAAATATACAGGGAACCAACAGTGAAAGGAAGTAAACTGGGACCCAAATCAATGATTTGGAGCAGAAGGAAGAAATAAACATTCAACCACACCAGAATGAAGAGGGACGGATTTTTAAAAAATGAGGAGAGGTGTAGGAACCTCCTGGACAACTTGAAACATTCCAACATCTGAATCATAGGGGTGCCAGAAGGAGAAGAGGAAGAGCAAGAAATTGAAAACTTATTTGAACAAATAATGAAGGAGAACTTCCCCAATCTGGCAAAGGAAATAGGTTTCCAGGAAGTCCAGGAAGCTCAGAGAGTCCCATAGAAGTTGGACCCAGAGAAGAACACACCAAGGCACATCATCATTAAGCTACCCAAGATTGAAGACAAAGAGAAAATCCTAAAAGCAGCAAGAGGTAAAGAGAAAGTTACCTACAAAGGAGTTCCCATAAGGCTATCATCTGATTTCTCAAAAGAAACCTTACAGGCAAGAAGGGGCTGAAAGACGTATTTGAAGTCATGAAAGATGAGGACCTACATCCAAGATTCCTCTATCCTGCAGCAAAGCTTTCATTTAGAATGGAAAGGCAGATAAAGTGCTTCTCAGATAAGGTCAAGTGGAAGGAGTTCACCTTCACCAAGCCCTTATTATATGAAATGTTAAAGGGACTTAACTAAGAAAAAGAAGATGATCAAAAATATGAACAATACAATGACAACAAACTCACAACTATCAACAACTGAACCTAAAAACAAGCCAAAACATAAACTAAGCAAACATTTGGAACAGGAATAGAATCACAGAATTGGAGATCGCATGGGGGGTTATCACATGCGATGGGGAGGGTGGAGAATGGGGGAAAATGTACAGGGAGTAAGAAGCAAAATTGGTAGGTCCAAATAGACAGCGGGAGGTTAAGAATAGTATAGGAAATGTAGAAGCCAAAGAACATATATGTGCCACCCATGGACATGAATAAGGCAGGGAATGCTGGTGGGAGGGGGGTGCAGAGCATAAGAGCATAAAGGGGTGAAAACAATAGGTCAACTGTAATAGCATAATCAATAAAATACACTTAAATATAAAAATAAATTTAAAAAACCACAAAAATTTGGGCCTGGTTTATCACAGGGGTCATTTTTGACAAGTATATTCTTCTCCAGGTCAACTTTAATTACATAGCTCAACTGAACTTTTCCTAGCCTCTACCCATACTGTCTACTCCCTTTTACTGGAAACAAACCAGAGTTTTTCAGATTGTAACCATCGGTAATGATATTATTGCATGAACTTGGGATGTCCCCTACTAACTTTCTACCTATAGTAATTCAAGGAGTCTTCATTGAACACATTCAGTATACCTTCTTTGCCAAGAAAATTCATGGGGCTCTCTTCCCTATTACAGCAAACCTGGTTACAGCATTCATATTTTCAAAATAAAATGATTGTGTGACAAATATATTTGTGCAATCAGAAGGACAATCCAGAGAGGCTGTTTAAAATTGAGGTTATTCTCTCACCTGAATTGTATTAGTTAACCCCTTACACAGTTATTTTATCATTTGTATCTCCAGCTATCCTGGAGTTTTTGGAGGCTGAGTCCAAGTTTAGGCTTCTTTGTACCCCAAATGGCCCCCAATCATGTGCTAGGTATCTCATAGTTATTCACTAAGTATTTGTGTTTGGACTAACTGCTGATGTTCTTTGAGTCTGATAACAGTGAATGGGTGTGGCCCTCCCTCAGTAACTACGAAGGTAATGCACAAAGAAAACCAATGAGTAAGATTAAATTCTGGCAGAAAATCCATTTTAGCAGAGGTGATTAGCCCTTCTGCTGAGTAAGCTGAGCCCTAGTAAACCGATCCTGCCTTCTCCAAAGAGCTATGGAAATAAATCACCTGGTGGGTAGAACAGTTAGTTTCCATTTGCAGTGGTATTTTAAGTGTCTCAATGGTTTAGTCTTCCACAGAAATTTCCCCATATTTAACATCTGCTCCATCTTTAAATTAGCTTGGGCATTTTTCTAAGACCTGGGGAAAATAAACAAGGATCTCCCACTTTCCAAGTGTCTATCCAAGCCAAAGAGGGGAGGGAAGGGAGCTGGGAGCTAATTTCACCAAAGGAAGTTAGTTTATTCCTGGGGAAAGAAATGAAACCTTAGTTCATGAGGTACAACAGAAGCCTTTTAAACTCTTCACAGCTAGACTAGAAAATGAATGGAACACATAAATGAAATGGTAAAATATGGCAATAAATAAGTCAGAAATTTCCTGTAACTTGGGAAAGAAGGTGATAAGGTCAAAACTGCTTAAAACTCTGCTTTGGATATTGTGGGACATTCTAGGGGCCAGCAAAATTTTTCTGTAAAGGGCCAGATAGTAAATATTTTAGGCTTTGCAAGCTACATACCTAGTCTCAGCGACACACTCTTTTCTATTTCTTTTAACAACTCTTTAAAAATGCTTTTAAAAACTCTTAGTAGCAGTTTGTCCACTCTTGCTCTAGAAGATGGTGGTATAAATTTCAATTTGATCTTTACTTGAAAAATACTTATTGTGGTAAAATCAATTCTGCAGAATCAGAGGGTGGAAACCCTCTTAGGCCACAGGGATGTCAAACTCATTTTCACCATGGGCCACATCAGCCTTGCGGTTGCCTTCAAAGGGCCAAATGTAATTTTAGGACTGTATAAATGTAACTACTCCTTAACTAGGGGCAAGGAGTTTGGTGCTGCTGCAAGGTAGAAACAAGGTGCTGGGCCAGATAAAACAAGGTGGAGGGCTGGATTTGGCCCATGGGCCTTGTGTTTGCAACCTGTGCTCTAGGATAAATGTGAAGATGATTTTGAATGAGTGAAAGAGTAAATCCAAGACTAATGAACCAGGGATCCTCAGCCTGCAAATAAGGCAACTACTCCTACCATGAAGAACTAGCTGGAGTAGGGGCCAGGTTTGAGTGAATATAAGGGTCTGTGCAAAAACTATTCAAATTGAAAAAAAATAATTGGGGATGTGATTTGAGCAGGACATTAAACATCTGGTCAAATTGAACCTGGGGAGTTCCCCTAGGAGCTTTCAGAGTAGACCCAAATGTAAAGCCAGGGCTCAAGGAGAAACAAACCCTCAGGGTGTTTTTTGACCACAAAGACAGAGGGGGGATGTCCTAGGATTTGTACGGAGCAACCAAGCCTGCACTTTGGGAATAAGTAAAATCTCTGCAAAATGTAGTTTACCTGCCTAGGATCAGTATAAAATACCTTATATAGTAGACCCTTAAGGATATAAAGGAATTATGCCTGAAAAATTGTAGTCTGGGGACTCTGAGAGTTCTGATGGAAGAGAGGAAGAATTTAGACATGCTGGCTTTCCCTTTCCTCCACAGGAACCACTTTTCACTAGGGAGAAGAAAACAGGCCTGAAGGTAGAAACTACATAGCATCTAAAGAGCACCTGAAAAATATGCTGTTGAGAAACCAAGGGAGGGGCTCCCCCTGATGCTTACTAAACAGACCTGAGGGCAATAACTCTTAAGCTTAGATCAACTTGTCAAGATGATAGGAAAAACAATGCTTTCCTTCATCCACTATACCCCCAAGCTAGAGCCTTTAAGACTGAATAAATGCTTGGTGTCTAATTGAGTGGAGGAAGGGTTAGTGTAAAAATAACCATATATTTAAGTTATCAAGGTTTCACAAACATTGTTTGATCTGAAGCTCACAGCAAGCCAGTGTGGTCTTAAAGGACAGGACAGAGATTGTTCTCCCTATTTTTTACAAATGAAGAAATTGAGAGTTACAAGGGTCGAGCTACTTGTCCAAGTTCTCACAGCTTGCCAGTAGCAGCATCACACTCAAATCTCTCAAGATTCCAAACCTAGTGCTACTTTTACACTACTGCCAGTGTTCATAGAAACATGAAGGTGGGAAATGGCTGGCAAAGAAGTACATTGCTGGGAGAGGTGGCTCAGTTGTGAATCGGAGAGGGTGGGATAGAAATGAACAATTAGGTTAGGATGGAGGAGTTGTGAAAAAACTTAAGGCTTTCAGAAGGCTGGGAATTGAAAAGACCTTTAAATTGAAACAGTTCTGAATCTAGAGTTTGTGTTCCAAGGAAACAGGGTGATGAGTTTTTGTTTCAATGTTCAGGGTAACCTGTGAAAGCCAGATTGGGGTTGGGATGGCTTTAAAGGGTTTCCACCTCGGGCAGAGGGATACACTAGAGCAATGAGTTTATCTACTCAGTTTACCAAAATGCTGAGAAAAATATATTTGATTTTCAATTTAAACACAAAGCAGTATCACAGGTAGGCACGGGTAACCAGGCTTTTGGTGTTCATGTACAAAGAACTGAACTGAACACACAGAGTTTATAGCAGAGAGCAGATTTATTAAGCAATAGTACACTCCACAGAACATGGGAATTGGCCAACTCTGGACAGAGACTGACCTCTGGGGCTGGAGGGATTCTATTCTTATAGAGTGGATAATTCCTGGCTATTTTGGCAGGGATTTATTGCACATGTATGAGTAGTTATATTACTTTAAAGCTACTGTGCCTGAGGTCTCCCCTGATTTTCCATGATTGGTCACCAGGGAAGGGAGTCCCACAATATTAATTTATTAAAATGATATTATAATGAAGCAGGGGTCCTGTAACATCTGCCCAGATGCATTCATGATTCACCATGATTCAGTGCCTTTCCAGAAAGCAGGAACAACCGGTCTTAGAACAGGCTCTTTGTCCTGTATCAATGTCTTTTATCTTAGCCCTGGGGCACCTCTGGAGTTTCTTACCTCCTGACTATCTACTGCCTCAGCAGGATGGGGAATTGAAAAGGATTACAAATGCCTCATTTACACAAAAATCTGTCATGAAATACAAGTTTCTTTCACTCAATAAATATTTCCTGAGCACCCACTATGTGCCAGATGCCGTATGTGCTAGGTGTTGGGATACAACAGCAAATAAGACATTATCTGTGACCTTGGGGAAACCTGAAGTCTAGTTGGGAATCCAGAAAATAAATAATGACAAAATAATGTAATAAGTAATCTGATAGAGGGACACCTATGGTAAGAACTGAAACCTAGGTTAAGGGAGAGGAAGAGAGGGTGCTGCTAGCCCACAGCACACAATGTTACTGTAACACCTGATCAATGCCTGCCCCACTCCTACAGGAGTGGAGCAGTAATGGAAATGCTGGAAATGTGATAGTGCATGAAACATGACACCTTGTGAAATGAACTACCAAAATTGTGAAACATAAGTTATGGTTCTGTTGTTCTGTAACAAGGTAAAACTGCAACTTTTTTAAATCAAGCTAGAAACTATGAACCACGAAAAATTATGAGCACATTCCTTTTCTTGCCCCCTTCTGACACTATGCTTCTAGAAAGGGGACTGTGGGACTAGAGAGGTAAGGTATTGAATTCATATTAAAACTTTGGTTCTTTAGTGTCACCTGAGTAGGAGCATGACAAAAATAATTGTAAAGCAGGGTTGTCAAACTCATTTTCACTGGGGGCACATCAGCCTCGTGGTTGCTTTCAAAGGGCCAAATGTAATTTTAGGATTGTATAAATGTAACTACTCCTTAACAGGTAAGTGAGAGCTGACGCTGCTGCCTGGTAGAAATAAGGTGCTGATAGGGGACTCAAAACTTGGAAAATTTTAGCTTAAGGTAAAAAGCTGTAAGTCTAGAAAGTAATGTGTATGTTAAGCTTTTGTTTCAGAAACTACAGATAAGGCCCATCCTGGCTCCTGAGAAAAGCAGCCGACCTCCTGGGGCACTGGCTAGAGATTAAGGCCTGGGGACTTGTTGGAGGCATCAGGGCCTTTTGTGTGACCACTCCCCACCCCTTGCGAACAGCTAACTGCCAAGAACAGGAAGGCTGCAGCTTTGCTCACCTAATCCTCCCTGATTTTCAAAGCCCTCACCGCACCTTTCTGGTCCTCCCCCACCCCCCTTATAAAAGATCTGGCCAGGAAAGAGAAGGCAAGATGGTTTGTTAGGGTATGAACCCGCCATCTTCTCGGATCGCCGGCCATCTGAATAAAGCGCCCATAAAAGATTCAATCGCTGCCATTGCTTATTGGATTTGGTAGTGACAGGCAGCCCGAACACCGGTGCCTTTTCCGGTTACAGTGCCAGGCCGAATAAAACAAGGTGGAGAGCCGGATTCAACCCACAGGCCCTGTGTTTGCCACCTGTGTTATAAAGGCATGTCATGATCCCATATTTATGCTCTTTGATCACCTGGAGACAATGAAGGAGGAAAGCTTACCCAAATGGAGTTTAAACCTACTGCTTAGGGCCACCCTATAGTAAATTTGGCTGTAGTAAACCTCTACTGAGAAACCTATAGTAGAAAAAAACTGCCACCTAGGATGGAAAAACTCATACAAGCCACTTGCTATTACTGTTTTGCAAGAATTTTGTTCATCTCTGTTATCTCTTATACAGAAATTACCTGGCTTCACCTGAGTTTTCTTCAAGGGTCTTTTAGCAACCCCTTGGATAGAAATTTAAGTTTGTATAGAAATTACGTGGCTTCACAGATGGTGAGCACTTTGTTAAAATGTAATACTACTGCTACTACTACTAATTATTATTATTATTATAAAAACACTATTTATTGAGTACCTACCATGGTCCAAGACTGTGTGGACAACATCACAAATCCTCAAAGATCTTTACATGTCTACCCACCATTCCCACATCTCTCCAAAATGTAAGCTCCATAAAGGCAGGGATTTTGCCTATTTTGTTCACCAGTGTATCCCAAATGATTAGAACAGTGTTGAACACACAGTGAATACTCAATACATATTTGTTTAACCAATAAATTTTAAAACTGAGACTTGAGAGTAAGTGCTTTATCCAAGGTCACATAACCAGCTGATTGTGGAGATACTATTTCAGTACTGCCTGAATGAAAAATGTCTGTCTGCAACTACACTGAGCTGCTTTTTAGTAAATCTATTCCTGGTTTGCAGTTCTGATTGGGGTATAGGAAGCAACATTATCCATAAAATTATCTGGAACTATCTTCTTGCCATCAAAGGCACCGAGACAGCCAGTCACACTCTAATTAATCTATTCCCTACTACTCATGCCTGCACTTTCTTCTGATCTCACTTATTTGCTAGGCACGAAATAAACATACTACCTTCTGCTTAAAGAGTTCACACCCACATTTCTTCATCACACTTTAAAACTCCCCGTTATACACCAAGATCAAGGAATTGGGAGGTGGGAAGATGTGGCTGACACTTCTGCTATAGCTCCACATTCTAGGATTTCATCAGCATTCTGAAAACTGTCAGCAGTCAAGAGTTACAAGGAAACCTAAAGATCACTTAGTTCAATATTCCCACCAAAGGACAGGGATAACTATAAAAAATTACTAACTCAGGCCATCCTATGGGTATCCATAAGGAAGCAAAGGAAGTAAGTAAGAAGGTGTGGGGTATACACAGTGCTACAGAATAAGCCTAAAGCTTCTCCCTTGACCAATAATTTTCTATACTGGGAGACAAAGTTAAATAATTTACCTATTGAATAAGTTAAATATTATATCATTTTATATTAAAACTACTTCTGTTTATCATATAGAATACGCAATTCACATGAATGTTTAAACATAAATATGAGACTGGGATAGAGGTTACCACTCAGGGGATACCTGTCTGAAGAAGTGACATTTATGCTGAAGCCTGAGAAATAAGATTGAGTTAGCAGTATGAAGAGCGGGAAAAGAGTAGATAGAGTGCAGGGGTTATGTGTAGTGTCATAGGCAGAAAAAAAATATATATGTAAGTGTTCTAAGGAAGGGGAAAGTGTGGGATTTGAAGAGCTATAGACCTGAGTGTCCCAGGCTCACACTCCACAGTGACAACATTCTATTATCCCAGGACCTCCTTTAGTACCTCCTAAGAGTCCTTTTTGCTCACCTACTTTCAAAGCACTATGAAAATCCTGTAGGGATTTTCCTGTAGGAATGGAGAAGTTCAACAGCCTGGGACCAAAGGTTTCTACAGATGCTCCAGTACCACCCCAAATTCCTTACCCAAGACTAGGAAGCCAGGGACACATAGCTGTCACCACTTAAGGATTTTCAACACTTGGTGAAACCATTTACTAGTTTAGATTACAAACTGCTTGTTATAACAAGAAGTAAACACTAGTCAGCTCATTGCACAAAATATTACAAATAACAATATCAGTTAATGTTTGTATATGGCTGTCGTTTTATCTTCACCACCACCCTATAAAATAGGTGCTGTTACTATGTATTTTACAAATGAAGGAACAGGCTCCAAATGTGTCCAAAGTTACATAGCTAGTGAGCAACAGAACACATACTGTGATACTAGGTCCTTTTGGTACTAAAGCCCATATACTTAGTACCATATTGCACTGCTGAGAAAGGTTGATAGGCAAGAGTGATTACAATGGACTTGATCCCTGTAGGCCACTAAGCAAACCAATTGACCTACCCCCCAGAATTCCCTAAAAAGACTGAATGGAGGGACAGAAAGTAATAAACTGTGTTAAGTGACTACTAGATGCCAGGCACCATGATATGGCCTCTAACTGTTATTTCATTTAATCCTCACGGCAACCCCTCACAGTGGACAAATTACCCCCACTTTACAGATGAGGGAACTGTGGCCCAGGGGGGTTAAATAATTTACCTCATTAGTCAATACTGGAGCTGTGACTGGCATCCAGCCTTGAGTGACTCCAAAAGTCTATACCTTTTCTATCAGAGCACACCAAAGATGGTTTAATATTTAACCTTTCCCAGGTTACATATTTGTACCTTAACAAGGGTCTTTCCTGGTGAATATCACAAGACCATGGCAGATCTGAAGAGGAGGCTGATTGAGGTCTGCAAGTTGGGCCTGCTTTAAATCACATGGGAATGGCATTGACCTAATTTCTGTGTGTAGTTCTTGAAGTTGGGCAGTGTGCCAGAGAAGATAAATCTCCACTGCAATCACAGCCTACTTCTCCTCCTCTAGTTGGGATAACAACTCTCAGACAATTTGGCAACTATAGAGACACAGAAAGCACCAAATCAATCAAGAGTTTATTTACAAAGGGTAATGCTGGAGCATGAACTTCTTTTCGATTGTGCAAACACTGTACATTTAAAGAGTTACTGACTCAGAAATTTCATTTCTATCTGACTCACTTTCAGTTATTTGTTTTTATCACTTGACTAAGTCACACTCTTCCTCCTATTCCACCACCTTTTGGAGTGCAGACTTTGATATGTATTCCTTGGTCTTCCTACCTCCCTCTTGCTCCAGCTAACCTAGGATTTTGCCAACAAACCCTATTGAGAATTATGGCCAGTCTGGCACTTTCCAGAAACTCAAGCTGCTGAAGGAGATATGGTATTTAGTAAAGCTGAAGTGAAGCCCTGCATAAATCATAAAGAGGCAAACCCAGGTTACTCAAATAGGACCCTAAGAGATGCTTGGGGAATAGACTTGCAGGCAGCTTTATTTTTCTACAGTCAATTTATTTCCAAAATGCTGGACCCCACAAGTACCCCAGGAGTAACTTGGCTCCCAAATGCTGCAGCAGGTCTTGGCCTTGGAGCATAGTTCTGGTGCTGTTTCCTGAATTCCCACATTGTTGTTTCTTACACATGGATCAGGCTTCAAACTTCCTGTGTCTGGACTGTGTGTGTGTGTGTGTGTGTGTGCGCGCGCGCGCGCACACATGCATGGAAAGAGTGGGAAGGGGGGAGAGGGATCCAAAAGGAAGAACATTTACCTCAATGCTTGTATTGTACATGTGTCCCTTTGTTCCTCTTGCATTCAGATAAAGCTGCTATTTTGTGATCAGCTGGCTTCTACATGAGCAAGGCTAGTATCCTTGTGAAGAAATAGGAGACTGGTTTTAGGAGGTGTGCTAGAGGAGGCTGCTTTTCAGTTTTTGTCTCACATATTTATAGGGTGGGAGGGGAGAATTATGTAGAGTAATAAATCCTTATGATTTATTTATCTGGTATAGGTGCTTGCCTTTGCTTTTGTTTCCAAATGCATTAAATAATTTAGTTGTTCACCAGGCAATTAGAAGAAGATGCATTCATTTCACACTCACAGTGACTTGATGGGTGAGTAAGAATGTCATTCAATACAAAGCACTATAGCTTTGTGGTCTTTTCTTCTAGAAGAACGTAGCCAGGGATTAAGGAATAGATTGTGAGTTGTGTTCTTCCTACTTTTCCTGTACATTGGGCAAAAGTATTGCATTCAAAAGGCAAACTTTTTAAATTAAAACATTTATTAATTGCTAAAATTAAGAACCAGGAGATTTTACATTAAAACATTTCATTTCTGGTTTCTCTTGAAAAATCAGAAGTCCTTGCCACATTGGGCCTACATTTCCCATTGTGTTGACCATGAAAAAGCTGCCCCATATACATGGGTCCTGCCTTCTTCTTGGCAGCCTCCATCATTGGTCTTGCTTCCTAACACCAAGCCTGAGGGTTGTTACCTCTATTTTTTATTGTGGATATATTTATATCATCTTTATCTATCTATATATCTATCTACAATCTATCTAAAATTTACAGTTTTAAGTGTACAATTCAGTGATGTTCAATACATTCAAAATGTTGAACAACTATGACCACTATTTCCAGAACTTTTCCATCATCCCAAACAGAAACTGTGCTCATTAAATAAGCACAGTTTCCCATTTCTCCCTCTCCTCAGGCCCTCCTACCCACTATGCTACTTTTTGTCTCTATGAATCTGCTTATTCTAGGTAGCTCATACAAGTAGAATCATACAATATTTATCCTTTTGTGTCTGGCTTCTTTACTTAGCATAATGTTTTTAGGGGAGACTGATTCCTTTAGAGCATAGACATTGATTTTATTGCATATTAAAGGAGGAGTTGTGTTTTATTGAAAAAAGACAAAGGCCAAACAAGACAGGTAATTGGGGATGGAGACTCTTGACTTTTAAGCTTAAAATGATCATTATATCCATTATCAATATGTGGAGGTTCTTAATGTACTTAGGCAGCCCAGTGTCTTTACAAAGGTGTTTTACAGTTAGCAGTTAATTCTCCTGGTATCTGCCAGAGGCTTCTCCATATTTTACAGTCATGATATAAAGACATAGGGATGCTTTGGGGATTAATTAAATGTGCACGGCATACTTTGCTGTATAAACTCACACTCTGGAACTAGTTTTAATTCCCTGCTTTCAACTTTCACAGCTCTCATTGTCCATCCCATTTACTTAGTGCACAATAAATGTTTGTTAGTTGTCTTTTTCTGCATATAACCTTGAAGGCAGGAGCCAAGTAGCATCCCTCCTGGCTTTTTCAATTTTGTGCATAATAGTAACTCAATCAATGTTTGTTGATGTTTGCCTCCCCTCCCCCTTCCTTTTAAGTAGAGCTAGCAAAACATAGCTTTAAATTCAAATTCAGTTTAAACAAATTGGAGGGTTTTCAGGGTAAAAAAGGAAAGAGAGTCTTGAGTAGCAGGAGACAAGGAATACCTAAGATGCTTAGAGACCTGGACAAAGCCTCCAAGATACCCCAAAAATCTGTTGTTTGCCACAGGCTAACAAGGGACTCACATACAACCTGATCCACCATTCATTTCAGAGCTTTGCTCATTCTTCCCTATTAAAATTTAAATTTGTAAGAGAAAAATAATGCTCAAGGCAGGATTTAAGGAGGGAGTATTAAGGAAATCATGTGTTTTAGGAATTTTCATTGTATTAAGGCCCCTTAGCTGTGGGGAAGGAGGTTGGAAAAGTCTTTTGAGTGCAACTTCAAGGCTGGGGGCAGGCATCCTAGAAACAAAGCCACCAGGCCTTTGCTACTAGGATTTATTCCCCAGCATTTTCTGTAATGGCAAAAGATGGGAAATGGCCAAAATCACCTCTCAGAAGGAGAATGAGAAAAATAATTTTGTCATATTGCCATGGTTGATGTGGTTGAGTGGACTGAGTGCCAGCCTGTGAACCAAATGGTGGCTGGTTGGATTCCCAGTCAGAGTACATGTCTGGGTTGCAGGCCAGGTCCCCAGTAAGGAATGCATGAGAGGCAATGACACACTGACGTTTCTCTCCCTCTCTTTCTCTACTCTAAAAACAAATAAATAAAATCTTTTTAAAAAAAGAAGTTTGTCATATCTATGTAATGGAACACCGAGCTATCATGACTAGGAATGAGGTAAAGGAAATTATCCTGAGATGGAAGGATATTTAAAGGACAATATATTTTGAAGATTACACATAGGCATAGAGAGAAAGGGAGAAAAGAACTATGAGAATGGAGTGGTAGGAAGGAATTCTTCACTCTTTTTAGTACAGTTTTAATTTTACCATGTTTATATTTTACTTTTTTCATTTTAACAACATTGTTAATTTTAACAACTATCCTGTTGCCATTGTTGCCAGTAGTAGTCTGCAGCATTTACCTACTTTGTCAAGCTCTGCTGTCCACCCCCAGCTCTGAATAACAAAGCAAGAATAATCTTCCCTTGACTCATAAAACAGGTGTCTCCATGTCTTTAACACTCAAAATTT
Source organism: Phyllostomus discolor (assembly GCF_004126475.2). Classification (NCBI taxonomy): domain Eukaryota; kingdom Metazoa; phylum Chordata; class Mammalia; order Chiroptera; family Phyllostomidae; genus Phyllostomus; species Phyllostomus discolor. Next base: position 49,154,178 of record NC_050198.1, read on the forward strand.
CACCTTGCCCATGAAAAATCATCCGAATAACTTCACTTCACACAGAATCATACCAAGAGTACATTTTGCCTATGCTTCTGCTTCTGAATCTTTTGGCAGCACTAGGAGAGTGCTCTGCATACTGAGGTTACTGAGATTCTCTTCATGATGTGACAATGTTCCCTAAGAGCAAGCACACTTTGTCTTGCATGCCTTGATCCATGGCCCTTCAGAAAACTCCTGTTAGGTAGGCTTGATTTGGATGTTAATTTTTCATTGGCATGAATTCACTATAATAGATTTGTGTTGTAGAGGCCTTTACATGTATTTAGACTTGCTTCCTCTTTCTAACATTTTTCTAGGAAATATGAATCTGTAGAGAATGGTGGTTCCCACGGTAAATGTTCCCTCATATTTGTTTTCTCAAGTTTACTTCTGATATACACAGCATGATTTCCTTTTTCAGTACCAGCAGTACAATAGATTTAAGCTGTGGTGCTACTGAAGAACTGTTTAAAAAATAAATTTCACCCACCCTGGTTAGAAAAAGGGTAATTTATTACTCTAACTTCAGGGAGCCAACTTTATATCCACCCCAAAAACTGTAAGAAAAGGGTTGACTTTAAAAAATATAGTCATGAAACATACACACCGTGGATGTAAATGTTTAAAACAGATGAGCGAAATATTTGATTTTCAAACACTTGTGAGTCTCTCCACTATGTGACATGCGCAGGTAGAAACACAAATGGGCGTGAGATGCTTTGTGACTTACAGAGATTTCACATACTATTTGTTTTATTTTCATATACCAGTGCCATTAAGTTAATAGGGTATATCTTACAGCCTTTATTTACAGAGGAAAATGTTAAGTGACTTAAAAGTCGCACAATTAGTCCTGGCTGGTGTAGCTCAGTGGATTGAGCGCAGGCCTGTGAACCAAAGCATCGCTGGTTTGATCCCCAGTCAGGGCACATGCCTGGGTTGCAGGTCATATCCCCAGTATGGGGTGTGCTCGAGGCAACCACACACTGATGTTTCATTCCCTCTTTTTCTCCCTCCCTTCCCCATCTCTCTAAAATAAATAAGTAAATAAAAATCTTTAAAAAATAATTAAAAAGTCGCACAATTAGCTGATAAGTGCTACAGTCCTATATGAGTTCTTTACTTCCAAATTCCATGTTATTTGACAAGTTTCTGTTTACTACCCCTGCACTGTTTCTTTGTGCTTGCATTTCCCACATGTAAAATGGTTGATTTTCAGTGTCCCAGGATGATGTTCTTAATCTTGTGTTCTTAAGCAGTATCATTTTTTTCGCTGTAAGGAAACGTGATGACACTTCACATACTTTACCCTCCTCATGGCTTAATGAATAAAAGCGAAACGAAAGTTCACCTATTCCCAGAGGGCAGGACAATGCCATAGGGTGTACTGGAGCCGGCCAACACACTCTCTTAGGATTCTGAGAAGTCAAGCACCTCATCTTTTTCTTCTCAGCTGTAGCTGGGGGAGACCGGAGAGCTAGACAATAGCCTCTTGTTTCGTTTCATTAATTTTGAGGGCGGGTGGGAAAAAAGGATTGGATCGATGGCGTACGCGACCAATTGCAAGCAAATCCTAGGCCAGGCTTCACCAACCGGTAGTTGCAAAAAATGGTGGGTGGGGCTTACACTTCGCTTGCTGCACCCAGGTCGGACGTCAAGCCCTTCCAAGAGGCGGAGACTCCCCAGAGTTCCTCCCACGCCGTCCTTGACGCTAGCGCGGCCGCCACTGGGAGGGGGGTGGGTACGTGGGGGTGGGGAGGAAGAAAAGAGGGTGTCTTCCAGTGCTGCGACCTGGGTGGGGGCTTGCTGGCAATAGGAAGCAAGAGGGGAAGGAAAACAAACGAGCGGAGTGCTGCGCCTTTCCGCATATTTTAAGTAAGCTTTGTGAGAAGCGACTTTTCAGCATTTCTATTTTTTTCCCTTTCTCCTGCTGTGGGGTGAGGAGCTGTACTGGCTCTCCCACGCGACTCTGCTGCGCTGTTGCTGTAGATTATTATTGTTGTCTTGCAAAACCCTTTCCTTCCTTCCAGCCAGTCCTCATGTAGACTGTAACCGAATGGTGCCACGTTAATAGGGTAAGAGCGAGGACCCGGAGCTTTCGCCGAAGGGGCGGGACCCCGCCGTTCATTCGTTTGACACTTCCCCCGCCCTCTGGCCCCGCCTCTCTTCCTTCCCCTCTAACCCACCGCCCCCCTTGCTCCAGGGTCGAGGTAGGCTCCCTCCCTTTAGTCCCCGCCCTCTACTCCGCCCCCTACCATAGTCCATCCTCCCGACACCCCCCCCCCACCCTCACCCAGCCTCTTGCTCCTGGGCGGTTCTAGCCGCTCACCGCTTAAAGAAAAGCCACCCATTCCTTCCCCTTCCCTACCTCCTATCCTTTGCCCTGGAGCTGCCTTCCTCGCAGTCACGCCCCTTCCTTCCGAGGAGATTTCTGACTCCCCTAGCTGGTTGTCCCTGATTTATTCCTTCATCTCCTCTCTCTTTCGCTTCATCTTCTCTGGGTTCTCACTGCCCCTTTCACTCCCACCTCCAGTCTGTCTTGCCTCCTACCATCCGCTGCCCCACCCTCCTGCCCGGTATCCTGCCTGTCCACCGCCACCAAGGAGAGCCTGTAGAGAGCAGCGAGGAGAGGAGCAGCCGGGTGTTGGGGCTTCCCCCCTGCTCATCCCTGGCCTTTGGCCCTGGAACGAAGCCACTTGAACGAGAGTCGTCACCTTGTCTTCGTTGCCTTCAGGGGTAGGAGACTCGTGGTTAATTTTTGTGGGGAACTGGGGCAGGATCCATGGTGGCATGAACTTGACCATGCCCTCGGTGTGAGTCGATCTACAAGCGTGTGGGGATACCCATGTTTTATATTTTCTTAGCAGCTGGTCATGAGTTTTCCGAGATGTGCAGCAAGTTAAATTGGTTAAAAATGGGTGCCCCTTTCCCGTCCTATGGAGATGCTAGTGGGTGTCACAACTTGGTACTTTCTTGCCTCCTGGGGTTCTTGTAGGAAGGTAGGTCTTGAGGTTGTGAAGCACAAAAGAAATTAAAAACTTGAGGGAACTTGAAATCTACATTTAGCTTAGCAGGGAAGCCCGTGCTTATCTCAGATTGCTAGATGCATTCCTCCTAAATGCTTGGGGCTGGGGTGGGGGCTCACACTTCCATCCCCTGAGGGCCCTGAATTCTTGAAGTCTTGAAGTCTGGGAGTAGTCTACAATAATAACACTCGTGTGTGTGTGTGTGTGTGTGTGTGTGTGAGGTTGCCTCTTATCTGCCTTATATGTTAGTGATTAGTTTTGTGGGATTATGCAGGTGTCTTCAGGGTCCCAAGCCTAGGTCACTATGTTGGTGCTTCAACAGCAACATGTATTTGTCCATATATGAAAATGAAGAGAAGGGAAAGTGACAGTCTTTGTAGATTGTGAGCAATCCCTGGTAAATTACTACTAGTAATATAATAATAATTTGCAGTAAAGGATGAAATACAATCAAATGAGAGAGGAAAGGGAAAGTTTGTGAGAAACAGCATTTCTAATATCTAGCACGTATTTTAGAAAGAATTTTCTGACACCTTGGAGTGTCTAATTTGTTCTTCTCTCTTCCTTCTGCCCCACTATGAAGAGTGGAAGTTGGGAGGCATTGTAAAACTTTTTTTTTTAAAGATTTTATTTATTTATTTTTAGGGAGGGAAGGGAGGGAGGGAGAGGGAGAGGGAGAGGGAGAGAGAGAGAAAAACATCAATGTGCGGTTGCTGGGGGTTATGGCTTGCAACCTAGGAATGTACCCTGGCTGGGAATGGAACCTGGGACATGTTGGTTCCCAGCCCGCGCTCAATCCACTGAGCTACGCCAGCCAGGGCTGTAAAACTTTTTTTAAATATAACCCTCTTCTCCCATTCAGAGAGGAAGATAATCACCATAATCTTCAATAATGGAGGACTAAGGTTATTTAAGTCTTCTTGAGCTAGGCTTGTGAATACTACTTTCTCAAGCCAACCTTTCTGAAGCCACCTCAGTTAGACCTTTCAGCACCCTCATTTAGCAGCTAAGAGTAATTTGAGATGCCATTTTGGATGGGGAATAAATCTTCACCCATCTTTCACCTATCTCCAATTGGGCAAGCACGGCAGACTTACAAGAATGGTGGTGTTCAAAGACCTGTTACCAAGATGTTTACAACCTCATTGCTTATTTGGGAACAAATTATTGACTTATATCTTAAAGTAATTTCATTGGTTGATTTTAATGGGGGAAAGGAAAGCAGGAAGGGAGAGAAGGAACCTTACAGGGTGACAATTTTAAAGGCTATCATGTTTCACATCAGCTGAGAGGGATAAGTTGGCCGGACCAAACTATATTTTATAACTGTCCTGGGACATTTTAATAGCCAGGTGGTTGTAAAGTAGTTGCATCTATTTACAGATGATAACTCAGGTTCCAACTATTTTGTATGGGTTCATGCTGTGTCATTTATAGACTGTCTGTGGCCCTACATCATACTTCATTTTAAGATACTTCTTTCTTTGAAAAAAACTGGGTCTCTAAAATTGAAAGTGCTTTTCCTAACTTCAATATTCTCGATATGAAGTAAATGTTTGACCATGCTTGTATATAGAGTTTTTATGTGAAATCTGTGTATCTGTTTACTTATTTAAAAGTTTTTAGGAGGGAATTTTAAAATCATATTCAGTACTCTTTCGAATTTGGAAATTGAAATCGCATTTCTGGTTTATGAAATAGGATTTATTAGACTGATGGACAACCAAGGATTCTTGTGGAGTTACTTTATCTGAAGTTTTGTAAAGAATGAATCAGAGTCTTTCTAGAATGCCTTAAGAACAATCTATTCAGAAAGCAGAGGGATAGATACTATGACCTTGAGGTCCCACTGAGTGCCAGAATTCTAAGTAGGTACATCTGCTTCTTCGCCTCTCCTAAAGCTCTCTCAGGGCCTGTGCCTTCTTTAAAAGGGTGTCTTTGTAATTAAGCAGTCTTCCCCCATCCCCCTTTCTTCCTTTGATACAGCTTTTTAATGTGTTTTTTTTCCATTTGGAGACGAGTTTTTCACACTCTTCTACTTCCCTTTTAAGATTTCTTTTTTCTTTCTCCTACATTCTCGGGATAATTAGAAGTTCTTTTGTTTTGTTGGTTGTGGGGGTGTTTACCAATGAGGAGGAATAGAGGATATATTCCCTCTTTGGAAATGCCTATGGCCAGGTAGCTTCCTCCATGTGGGCTGAGCATTTGGAATGCATAAGAACAGCCTATTTTTAGGGACAGTCTGGAAGACATTGTCCTTTGTACCCATTAAACCCAGCTTAAAACCACTGAAAGGGTGGAGAGAGGTATGTGTGTCCATGCCCAAGCCTTTTAGGATAGTAAATTGGTAAATGTTACCAGATCTCCTAGTATATCACCTTTTTATCCCCATGGATTCAGTGGGTTTGAAGATCTGCTTGACAAGTTAATTAGCTTGGGGCTAAACCAACTTGTTTAGAATTGTGCTCCATGGATTTCTGGTCCCCAGAAATTTTTGTTGTTGGTTTACTACTCTGAGATGATGTCTTCAGTCTTGCTTACTTCTTTATTCCTTGTTGCCTTTTGTAGACTTGGGTCTAAATTTTAGGCTCCTACCCCCAAGTCAAGGGTTCGATCTAAGGAACAAAGAGTGCAATAAACAGACTGTTTATACTGTATTACTCTGCTTTGTGGTGGGTTTTGGAACCATTTTAAACCAGAGAAAGGAGGCAAGTTGCCCTGTCCACTCACAACACAAAATCTGGTCTTAAAAAATGGAAAATAGGAGGTAATTTGCTTTATAAAATAATCACTACAGGTTTCTTTGAAAGAAGTAGCTTTCCTATTTAGTGCCTTTGAGCTATTAGTTGATATATAAAAATTCACTGTAACTGAGCCTTCCCAGAAACCTGTATTGCAGAACAGGAGACATTAGAATTTTGTTGTAATGATTTTGTTTGAATTAAGTAAGGCCATTCATTAGTTGTCCTTTGAAACATTTTTGTTGCATGGGATGGAATTAATTGTCTGAATCATTTTGGCCTGTAATAATGCTGGCCACATTTAGTCCTAGCCTACAACCACTTATAGAAGGGATCTAGTATGACTTTCTGGAAATAAATCAGATTTCACAGATTTTTGTAACTGAAATAATGGGAAGGTCTACGCCATATACGTGAAATATTTTAATTTCTGTTGTTGTATTTGACTAACCCAAGGACACAGAAAATTGCTTTAGGTAAGTAACAGCAACTTAAATTTAAGAAGCCATTCAGTTTACTACCCTTAGCAAATTTCTTCCTCTGTGAATTGTGAGGGTTGGGCAGGGTGATTTTGAGAACCAGTTCTCAGGAGTTTATGGTTCTCTTCCTAGGCCTCGGTTTCTGGTGTGAATATGAATGATTCCTACTAGAATGGGGTGCAACGATTGTAAGAAATACAGTCATGTCATATGGATATTTTGTAAAAGTCTGGAATGATATCATCAATATAAATGCATTCCGTTTTTTATTTTAACAACATATCTAATTAAAAACCTAAGACCCTGCCCAAAACTTTGTCAAGAATGCCATCATCTAACAGATCACCTGCTTTCATTTTTTTCTAGTTCCTTTCAGTCCTTGTTTCTGAACTTATGTGAATTTTACATAGTCATAGAAATGTCCACTGTTGCTTTTAAATAGGTGCCCACCTAAGACTTACCTTTGTAAACCTGTGTGGAGGCCTGAAGTCAGAACCTGGCTGAATTTACATGAAAAATCGCATGTTTGTTTCTCGAATGCCAGGAGAAACTAGGTGTGATCATGCAGCTAGCAGGGCTATTAATTATACTTTCTTCACCTGCCATCACTCCTCCATCGTTCTTTTTAAGCAAAAAGCAAACGAGGGTTCAGTTTGCTTTGTCTAAATCACTAACAATGAGCCTCAAATCACTGTAGCATGATGTCCCATCAAGAGGGTACAAATTTGCGTAGACTATGAAATCTCCCAAATGAGAAAAGCAAAGCAAGAACACACAAAGATTTTACAGCTTTGAAAACAATACATTTAAGTTGCACAAAACAGTAGTAAGGAAACAAAGGATTGTAGACAATTAAATAGAGATGTAGGTGTAGTAAGATAACACACTTTAAATGGGTTCTTTGTTTGAGACATTCACCATATAGTGCAAGTTTAGTTACAGGGTCCTTTAATTTTCCTTTGATAGTAAAGTTATACATACGATCTTCAATTTTTTGATGGACTCATTTTTGGAAACCAGTGGTTTATCATAAATTGGATTAAACTTCTTTAATTAGAGTAGGAAGATGAAGTATGGATTTTTAGTACTTAGTACCAAATTCAGTACAGGAACATTTTTTATGATATGTATTCATGGGGAAATGCAAATGGATATATTTGCCAATATCTCCTAAGATAATTTCTGAAAATCTACTTTTTGAGACAATTAAATAGATAGAGATTTTCAACTCTATCTATTGTCCTTCACATTTGTAAAGTCACTTTCACTATTGCCCTCACTTCATGAAATATCATTACACTGTGTGACTTGAAGCTAGCATCTGGTTTCTCTGCCCAACCCTCTCTGATTTTCCATGTGAGCCAGGGTAAATGAATTAGCTACTCTGAGTTTCAGTTACCCTTCTGGGAAGTAAGGATATTAATACTTCACAGAGGTGTTCAGGCATGCTTCATATTGGGCACAAGCTTTGAGGTCATTGGAAGAAAGGCGTTTGCATGATGGCACAACACGCTTATTATAGGGTCCTGAGCAGGTGTTGACTTTCAATAAGATTTGCTCTCTTACAGTGTCCTTTGCTTCATTGCCTTATTGACTATAATTGGTTGTACCGTTATTGGTATTATTGACCCTCTTGGTTCTTAAAATAATTAAACATTTCATTCCATGGGGTAAGTTGAAGTTCTAGTAAGAGGACTCTGACATCTCCCAAGGTGATTAAAGATATCTTACAAAAGAGACATTAGTTGGAATGTGCCATAAAGTTTAATGAGTTCTTCACAGCTCTTCCAGAAGATTAAAAAGAGTAAAGCAAATTTCTGTGTGTCTATCTGCATGTAAGTGTGTGTGTGTTTTAAAGGAGAAAGTTTTGAGTAATATTTGCTTGTGACACAACACATACTGATGATAGCCAGTAACTGAAACCCAGCCATTGTGTTTTATATGCAGCTGGCTTTTATTAATAATGGAATATTTATGCTTGCTGTACAATTTGTGGCTCATTTCCATGTGTATGTCAGGACTTAAATACCCCCCAAAGCAACATTAAGATAACATTAAATATGAATGTGGCCAAGCTGGAAAGGGTGTGTTTTGGGGGGGTCTCTCTTATTTGTATTGGTGTTGCTTCAGATCACAATAACTGCCCCCCAAGTTTAGGCAATGATACCAGTCTTTTTTTTTCTTTGTATAACTCATAGCAACCTTTACATTTTGATCATTTTGATATGAACAAATGATTTCCCCTCCCATCATAATGAAGATTAAACTGATGTATGTGTTTTTTAAGAGCACATTTTCCCTGCACATGATTCTCATTATCTGAGAGGCCTGGACTCAATCAGTAAAGGAACAGAGAAACCACATAATTGAAAGGAGAATGACGGTTGTGCATACTTGGAATATTTGTGGGAAGGGGATTGCTGACATCAGAAAATTTAGTAGCCTGAGTGTTAACAGCATTGAAAAGAAACAAGCTTTTTTGTGTGTTTCTGTGCATTGAGAATTATTTTTAAGGGCATAAAAATATGGGTCAGGTTTGACATCCTTTTGTGAAGTTGCCCTGGAAACTTTGATGAAGGTTATTATAGAATAGTTCAATTAAAACCTTCCCTGTTAGGAAGCTAATTAGTATGTTACTTAATCATTTGGGTTGTTTTTAAGAGCCATGTGTTTGTATTGAATTAATAACACTTTTTCTCTTGTGATAGGAACCTGAGATAAAATCACAGGTGGGGGAAATTACCTATATGAAGAAATCTAATTTTTCATTATTACATTATGTTTTTAGTTCAGATTTTTGTTTCAATCTGTTTATATACTATGATCACATTTCAGTTTAGTAGCCAGGTTTACTTTCTTGAGCATGGACTGTAAACCAAAGCTTATTAATTTGAGTTTTCTGTATGAAATGGAGAAATATGACAAATGACAACAAACCGTTTTATTAAGATAACATTTTTTTCTTCAGTTCGTGTTTGCTCTGTGTGTATGCATTTGGGAGAGGCAAATTTTTTTTAAAGCAAACAATTTTTGGACCTAAAAAAATTCTGATGATACCCCTTTACTCCCAAGAACATTTTATTTGCCTTGAGCTCTCAGTTAGGCTTCCATTAGGTCAATGTGATGACTTTTCTGACACAGTACTCTTTGTGAGTAGGCCAGTAGTTATCCCTTGGCAGCCTGAAGGAGAGTGATGGGAACTGGAGCACAGGATTCCTAGCATGTTATTTCTTTTGTACTCCACCTTTTTAAAGTGAATGAATGCTTGATCCTGAGGTTTCAGGGCCATTTGAAATAGAATAAGTGCTCAGCTAAATATGTAATGTGGTATGCTGTGATACTCACTTCCCCCCAAAATAGTAAGAGTCAGTCATTCTGTACATATATCCCCTGACACTTTACCTGCAGCATATGTCTGCACTAAAGTTTTGGAGAGTGGTCAATTTGGCTGAGTTATATTACTTGTAGTTTAATTGATTTTACTCTAGTCTTTCCTGGGAAAGCAGGGTCTCGATTTAGTTTTGCTTGCAATGGCAACTCAGTCAAGGCAGGTTCTTATGGCTTGCAAGTCAGGGTGAGGAGGGCTGACTTTGGGGAATGACTCAGGCCCTTTGGTATGAAGATATGAAACGTTGGCTCCTGTCCCTGCACCTGCTGGATTCCACACCTGTAGTCAGCACCTGAGCCCCACTCAGCCACAAAAAAACAGACTGAAGGCAGATGGGGCTCCCTTCTAAAGGGGTACAGCAAAACAGGGAACTCCCAATTATGTTAGAGGAGAACCGCTGCAAATTATATTTACCTGTTGCAGTGTTGGTAAGGGGAAATTTTCTTCTAGGTGCAGTCCACTAACTTGTTCATGGTACTGTTGGAGTCTGGAGGAAATCTATTTTCCTAATGAATTTATCTGGTGAACTGTCCTCTTAAATACTGGAGAGTCAATTCTGTAGAGGTTTGTGTCTAATAAGCCAGCACAGGGCAGGAAGTCACAAGACCTGGATTCTTATTCTGGCCCCACCAGTGAGCTGTGGTGAAACCTTGGTCAAATTAGTTATCATTAGCTATCTGCCCTGGACCTAAGCTTTGGCAGTTGTAAAATCAAATTAATCACATCTGCCTTTATTTCCTCACAGAGCTGCTGCGAAGGACACATGAGATAACAGAAGTGAAAGAAATTTCGTCTTAGAAGAAAGACTGAGAAAATAAAGGTAATGGTATTATTGTTATTGCTATTCTCTGACTTTCATTCCTTTTCTTCTGTCGACTCTAGCAAAGTCTTTGGGAAGTTGTTATTTACTCAATATGCAATTATTAAGCATATTTTATCTACCAAGTAAAGTTCTGGCTGTTAGGAATGACGGTAAAAACTTGCACTTAGCCCATGCTTTCTAAGATCTTGTAGTCTAGCAACTTCATTTCTGGATCAAACTATTACAGTGATTTCTGCCTGGGTACTTAGAAGCTTAAAGGACAAAAATTAACTTCTTTTTCCTTTCTGTATTCCAACTAGGGACTTTCATTCCTGGAGCAGTATATCCCAAGGTCTAGATAGAAGGTATAAGGGGAAGGGGTGCAGGGGGAGAGCCATGGGTAAATAAAAGGATTTCTCTCTCACTCTGACACTTGCAAAGTACCTAACATGTGGTCACTTATTTTCAGGGTCCCAACCTAGATTCATCTTTGGTTCCATTCTGTTCCTGCTCTATGTGGTCCAGCCCACTCTTTGACCTTAGCTGTTATTCATATGCTAATCACTCTCCAAAATATATCTCAACCTATGTTTGATGCCTTCCTTTCCATGTTCCCCAACCTCAAGTTGGTTATCAGATTCCATGTCTCTTACTCAGCTCATAGGTCTTTTCCTCTGCGAAGCTTTGCTTAGGTGGCTCAGAGTTTTTGCAGGGTCCTCTGTGTTGCCAGAGCAATCTGCTTATACCTCTGGTTTCCTGTTGGATCCTGCCCCACTGCTTGACTTGGAGCTCCTTGAGGACTGGACTCTGTGTTATTTCTCTTTTTAAAATCCACCCTAGGGCCTATACAGTGTCTGGCTATAGTTAAGTGCTTGATAAATGTTTGTAGAAAATAAGGTATGATAAGTGCCCTAATAGAGATGTATATAAAGTCCAGTAGAAACACTGAGGAGAGAGAATTAGTTTTCCATGTTGAGTGTAGTTGGGAACAGGGGGATGATGGAGGAGGACTAGGGAAAAACCTTAGAGGAGAAGGTGGAAAGCACTATCCTATTCAGAGAATTCTCACTAAGCAGCCTGGGGAAGAAATGCCTGTTGTGTCTGCTCTTGCTAAGGCATCTCTGGCCTGTTTCCTCCCTTGCCTTAGGACTAGATGACTTTTATGGTTGAGTGTGCAAATAAACAAACCTCTGTCTATAACACATTGACCATTTAAGACAGGTGCCACTTAGCCATATAATATTAAATTGTGCTGACCTTAAATGTGCCTCCTTTAACTGTGGCTGAAAACAGAGGTACACAGGCTCATTGGTTATGTATGCTTAGATCTATATAGCACATTGTCCTTTGAAATATATTGAATATTGGTATCTGAAAACTAACCAATTTAATTCTGAGAATTTAGCAGGTTGGGTCAATAGAACTGAATGAATGCCTTCAAGCTGACTGTCAGATCATTCATTCCAAAGGCAAAAATGAAACATGAGATAAACCATTACAGGCCTCTTCAAAAGGAGAGGCCATGAACCTGTTCTTACCCACCTGATGCTTTTACTAATTAGCTTCTTGGCTGGGTGGCAATTTGGGACAAGTGCATGCCAGCTGGATTCACAAGGGAGCCCACATTCCACTCTGCCATTTTGAAAGCCACTGGGATACTACTACACTGGTTCTCTTGGCTCTTTTCCTTCCTGGGACTCCTGCTTTGCTGTGGTGGAGAAATGGGAGGAAGATAACTTTTCATTAAGTGAAGGGAAGATTTCATGGGGCTTTGGTGTTATGCTAGTTTTACTTTTTTAGTGGGTTTAATGGGTTTTTAGTCTGTTTACTTTTTTAGTGGGTAAAAAACATTCATGCTTCTTGACTCATTAATTTTAGTTTTAGGATTTTATCATTAGGAAACAATCCAAAATATTGAAAAAGACTAAATCACAAAGATGTTTTTGTAACTTTATTTAGATTAGAACAAAATTAAAAGGAATTTAAATGTCTGAATAATTGGAAAATAGGTAAGTGAATCTTGATACACTCATTTAACAGACTATTACACAGTCATTGCAATGTTTGTTATGAACTTCATGCCCCAACATGCAGAAGGTGCTTATAATAAAGTGAAATGTAGGATCCCAAGTTATATGTACATTCATATTTCATTGCTTTGCAAAAACACAAATACACAAAGAAAAAAGCTAAAGGAAATATTCTGTGTTAACAATGTTTGGGTTTAGTTGTTAAGATTGTGAGTGATTTTTCTTTGTTATAAGTATTTGTATATTGTGCATATATTACTTATAAAATAAGGTAAAAATAAAAGTGGGTAGTATGCCATTGAAGAGAGGATATTGGTAAAGCAGACAGCTTCTAGGTATATTCTGAAACTTTTCTCAGTTTATGCTCCATCTGATTTTGTGGACTGCTTATACTCTTCCTGAGGCAAGAAGAAATGGAATGTGATAGCTTGTTCTATTTATTCCTCCCTTGGGACTGATGTGTGTGGAGAGAGGTGGAGGGCTGGTGGCAACAGTATTTTTCTGGTCACCCAGTAGTATACATTTTAGGGTTAATCAATTTTGTTGACTTTTAACATGATAACTTAATTGCTTTATAATACAGAAAAATAAAACTGGGATCAAATTGAGCATACCTTTAAGTTGCCATCTCAGAAACAGATAAGTGACACTGATTCTCAGTAAGATTTGGAAGTGCAAAGGCCTTACTGTGGTTCTTAAAACAAATTTCTAACCTAATCTAGATTGAGGTAGAGATAGGAGCAAAGAGATGGGGCTGACCCAAAGCTTTTACTTAAGCTAGTGTTAGACATAAGTAAGAGTAAGGACCAAGTTGTTATATTGACAAGACCTAGAACAGGGGCCTGGAAACATTGATCAGTGGAGATTCCTGTTACTCCCTGACCTATCTGTATATCTTCATCTAAAAAGGAGAGACTGTGTAAGGTGCTTCTGCTGCCATACTTTTTACTAAATACATCCCTCTTACCTATTTGGATTTATCCCACTGCCATTGTCATTTTACTTCCAGTTGAATTGAAAAATTGGTGGTATCATTAAGCCAGGTCATAGTCTCTTAAAACTAGAGTCAATTCAATTTAATAAATATTTATTAAGCATCTCTAATGTGTAAGCTAATATACTATATAATAACCAGGGTCTGGCAGAAGTAAAACTTGCTTAAGTGTAGTTGGTAGGGTATGTGAATCTCTCACACAACATGGACAACAATTTGAACATTTCACCTAAAATGTCATGTTGTGCTTGAGTGTGATATTGTTTGTTACATAATTACATGTTTATATGATTTTGTAATAAAAATTTGTAATAAAAAAGGGACATTAATTGTGCCAGACCCTGTATTTTAGTGGAAGTACTATTCTGCTATGAATAATAAAACCTGTATTCTAGCCCTAGCTCTGACCGCTTTTAAGCTCTAGTGTCTTCACTTATAAAAAGAGGGGGTCAGACCACTGGATGGTCTCCCAAAAGTTTTTCTTGTTTGTACATCCACTGACTGAAGAACCTCTGCATACAGGCTGAGTTGCAAATAAAGGTTTTACAAAAACAACCTTACTTTATAAAATTGCTGCAGCCTTCTAGGGAAAAAAGCCACATTGAAATAATAATATTAACAGCTAACTTTTATTGAGCCTTTACTATGTACCAAGCTCTGTGTTTACACTTTACAGGGATCACCTGATTTCATCTTTATAAAAACCTTATGAGATATAAGCACCATTATCCCTATATTGCAGATGGTGAAATTTGAGACTTGAGGACATCAAGAGACACATATGAGGTCTGTTAGTTAGCCATAGATCCAGTATTTCAACTTGGACAGGGTAACTCTGGGCCTGGGCTCTTAACCATGGTATTTATACTGCCTGCCCATTACCCACTGAAAGTTTAGGGATAACCTGTAGATTGTCATTGTATTTTAGTTCTCAAAGGAAGTGAATTAGTATCTTGAGTTACAAGACTGTTGGGAAAGCTGTTCCCTAGACATTTCAGGCCACAATATGGACCAATCTCAGAGAACGTGAGAGAATTCAGTGGGCCATTTTGCCTCTCTTTTTGTGTGGGAAGTTTGTGCATGTGTGCGTGTGTGTGTGTTATGCACATGTACATACATGCAGATATAGGGAAAACTTTGAACTGGCTTCTTTCAATTTAGCTGGAAGTAAAGTTGTTTGAACAAGTTGACCAAGATTTTGCAGAGAAACAGGTTTCCTAGACTTAGATTCTTCATCCTGGTTGGTGGAGTGTGGGATGGGGGCAGAATAGGAGGAGAAGATAGAATGGGTAGAGAGAAGGTCTTATAGGCATATTTCAAAATTTATTTGAAGGGTAGAAATTGGGTCTGCCCTGGCCACCTTGTAATGTTGATTTTCTGGGAGTTGGCTTGGAAAACTTTGGGCTCTCACTAATGTGTTTTGGCTCAATCTCCCAGGTATACTGGAAGAGGCCAATGAATGCAAATGAAGTGAGAATTTAGTTGGGCCTTGCTGCCCTGTTATTATTACAGAACTATTGAATATATAGACTCAAATTGCACTTTTACAGAGAAAACCATGGATATCCTATCTTCCTCTATCAAATATCCTCAGAAATAGTGTGTGCAGGAAAAGCAAGGTTATTTTACTGATTGAAGATGATGTCAGACCCCTAGCAGTTGCTGTGATTAAAGCTGTGGGCAGATTAAAGGTTGCAGAGTTCATACCACTTTAGTTCTTGCACATGAGAACAGGAATATTTTCCTTTCATTTCTCTATTAAATAAATGGGGTAGTGTCTTCCTTTTTATGTTACTCTTAATGTGTAGACTAACGTAAGTTCTTTAAGAAAAAACATCAGCAAACTGGAGAGAAATCAAAGCTTTTTTTTTCCTTAGGCTAAGTTCTTTTCCTCTTTTAAACAGAAACAAAAAAGGCCAGGGGGTGTGGTAATGGGGAGGGATGGTCTGTGTCTGACTGACATAAAATTATTTGGGTTTTCAAAAGGATATGAAAGAGAGAGGATAAAATTAAGGGAAGAGAGTAAGACTTTGGACAAGTAAAGTTTTCTTGGTCAGGAGCAAGCCCGTCAAGATTAACATGAAGAACCTAAATAGTACTGGCAAAGAATTATATGGTGGTTTTTATCCAGGGGTTCTAGTTTAAAAGACTTGGGCTGTTTTCTGCATGTTTTAGTTGAAAAAAAAAAGACAACTTGTGTTCAGAATTGGACAATAGAAGCACAGTGGTTATTTGCCATAGCTGTGTCAACAGTCCAGCTTTGATTTCAATTACAACTTCCTCTCTTTGAAATTAGGGAAGACACCCCCAAATAATTACCTTGCAGATTAGAGACTGTTTTGCTTTTGACTGTGATTACACATTGGGCTGAAACAAGGTGGAAAGATAGATTTCCGTGTTTGCTCACTCTGTATCTGTTCAGTTTATTTTTGGCAATGTTGCAAGGAAATAATGTTAAATTAATGACTGTGTGGTTTTGTGGATTTTTTAAAAATTTGGATGTTTTGGACATGCTCTCAAAATACAGAGATGCATGTGTGCTTTGTTTGCATTGCCTTGC
Source organism: Phyllostomus discolor (assembly GCF_004126475.2). NCBI lineage: Eukaryota > Metazoa > Chordata > Mammalia > Chiroptera > Phyllostomidae > Phyllostomus > Phyllostomus discolor. Next base: position 49,170,222 of record NC_050198.1, read on the forward strand.
TCCACAAATGGTGTCTCTGGTGCAGATTAAAGTCTTTCCTTTAAGTGATAAGTGTGAGTCACAGATAAGCCAGGACAGAAAATCAGTATGTGGATCGTGTGAACACCACCTAAACACAAATGCCTGATAAACATTTTGGTGGGACCTGCAGGCCTTTTCTGAGGGACAAAATGGTATTTAGAACTGAGAACTATCTCAAATCCATATCTGGTCAGTGTTTGTAACTAATCTCTATAGTGTGAATCTAGTCTTTTCCTTTTGCAGAGATACTAGGGCTGTGCAAGTGCTGAGAAAGCAAGTGGGGGCATCCTCTTGAAGGACAAGGGTTTCTCCTAATGCATTGAGAAGGGTAGTTGCCTTTGCTACTCCAGTAAGAATGAATGGTCCATTGATCAGATTGTAAGCTCTGTGAGGGCAGGAACTATATGTTATGTGTCTTTTGTATTCCTCATTGAGTTTAGCATGAGACTGGCATATGTCTGGAATAGCCAGTATGCAATAGATACTTAATGACTTGGTTAAAAAGGAGTTTGGGGATGCTTCTGCCCATCTGAGGCTGTAGCAGTTGAATCAGGAGTTCCACTGAGCATTTATCTTTGACCAAAAACCTACCTTTTGATGACTGCCTTTCCTTCTAGGATGTGGGGCAGTAAGCTTCACTCACCTGTCCTACCACTGATAGCAGTTAAAAGGTTGCACCCTAAAGGTCACAGTGGTTGTGGCTTCTGTCATCACCCGTCAATCCAACTCAGAAATGAAGCAGCAGCTTTTTTGTGGCTGTGAGGCTAGAAAGAGCAAACTTTCAAGTCTCAGACCTGCACATTTCCACCTCCTGAAGACTGGCCAATCTCCTGAACACACTGCTGGATAGTGAGGCTCCTGTTTGTCCTGGTGGAAATGGACCCTGCCACTCATATAAAAGATAAGCACATGGGAAGACAAGTTATTCCCTTGGAAGGACTGGTTTGTTTAACTGTTGGCCATTGGTGGCAAAATGGAAACAACATTTTTATTTCTCCTTCCTCCCCTTCCTGAACATTTCAGAGTAACCACTGGTTGGACTTTGGCGGCGCTTAACGTGAACCTGAGTGTTAGGGGAGAGGTAATCTGCTGTTGCGGTTTCTGGAGCTGCTCATAAGCAAGAATTCCCTATCCTGATCAAGGCTTTACGCCTAAAAGAAAGCAGAAATAGGTATGGATCATTGGTGTATGTGCATGTCTGCCTGTGTGTGTGTTCATGCCTGTGTGCATGCAGGGTGGGGTGGGTGTGGAATGGGAGGGGGTATTGTACTTCCTTCAGGGTCTGGGGCAGCTCAGTGTCTGGATTTTCCTGCCTTGCAGGAGGGGTTTATAAGTGATTTTTGTGTAACCATACATACTCCTGTTTCCACTGTGTGAGCAAGGAAAAGTGGTTTGGTAGTCATCTTTCCAGTTTTTAGACATCAAAAGAGATATATATGTCATACTTGTCAGCCTATCAGAAATTCCCAATCTGATAGTTTAAATACAGGAGTTTGAATGAGTCACTGGGAGGGAGGGAAAGAGAACTCTACTGCAGGTTGCTCAAACCCTTGGTGTACACTTCCCCCAAAATTGGATTAATGAGACTTAAAAGGGGCCTTTGGAAGGTTAACTGTGGGGTCAAACTACTCTGCCCAATAATTGGAAAGTAGGTAGCAGTAAGCATGCAAGAAGTGTGAAAGGAGAGCAGATGACTTCTCTCCATCTACTATATACATCTTCTGGGTCACTCTTTCCCTGTAACATTAAAAGAAAGGGGTTCATGTTTCCAGAGAGACTGGAGGCTATTTAATATAGAAACCAGGGCCTTGGAATCAAAGTTCCAGAATTCTGATCTAGGAACCTGAAGGTGGGTTAGGTTGACCTTTACTGTGACTTTTTGTGTGACATCATGTCCATTATCCAATACTACTTAAGATTCTTAGAGTGAAAGTATCATTATTGAATAGTAATGTGAAATTGCAGTACATAATGTGAGACACAGATTGTGTCCAAAGACTTTTTGAGCTTGTAATGAGTTTGTGTGTACTAATATACCTACCATACAGAGGGAGAGAGAGACAGAGTGAGAGGTCACCTCTACTAATCTTCAGGTGTGGGGACAAAAGACAATAAAGGAGGAATCAATTGTTTGGGTTATCCTGTAAAACCACGGCATGCTTAGAATTTGAATTTTGAGTTGTCTTACTACTATGTTTCACTCAATCCACATTACTTCCTTAAGAAAAATTAGTGGTAGGGAAAGGATATTATAATTATACCCTTTCCAAAAGGACGACCTTCTTATGTTTCAGTTTCTAAATACTGTCAGAGTCACAGTTCAAATGAAAGAGGGTTTTCCCTCTAAACTCATCCTACCCAATAACAACATCCCAAACTGGCTGAAAGAGAAACTTTGTCAATAACGATTGTCCCAAGCCCTTTTCTTACTAAGCCAAGGAGCATCCAAAATGGACAGTACAAAAAAGATTTGTGTGTGTGTGTGTGTGTTTCAGAGCTTTATGAGATCAGAGAAAATTATTTTCATTAAGCAGGGATCATTTCTATCTGATGCAAGCCAAGCTCTCTCCACTTTTTATTTATATTGCTTATTATTTAGGATTTTATAACTTCCTTTACATGCTGAACTGCTTTACAGATCCTGTCTATGAGGTAACTTCTCTCAACTGTCCTGCCTCCACTGCCTCAGCCATAAGAGTTGGATATTTTTTTTTTTATTTAAATAGAATACAGAGAGATAAGCCTTGTAAGCAAGGACCTAGGGAATTTGTTTTCTATGATTACTCTACTTGACTGCTCCAGGCTTTCCCAGTCCTCTCAGGAGTTAAGTCAAGATTGAACATTTAACCCATGCTAAAAGTGAAACAGGAAACAAAGTTGCTTATGCCTCCAAGTTCCTCATCATATCAATGCTAGAGTCAAGAGTCACAAATAATTAATCTATTAATTCTAGATTCAATTTTCTGTATCTGCAATGGAATCCTCACCCCAAATACCCATTTTCTTCCCCTTTAGAGGAATGATTTATCCATCAACTGGGTGTTAAGCTTCCTGTTTCCCCTTCCTAGGTCAAGGGCAGCCCAGGTGCCCAATTTCCCTCTCTCTTCACAAGGCACCACCAGCAATAGAGATGAGAAATTCTGAAGAACAGCCAAGTGGAGGAACCACAGTGTTGCAGCGTCTGCTACAAGAGCAGCTTCGCTATGGCAATCCTAGTGAGAATCGCAACCTGCTTGCCATACACCAGCAAGCCACAGGAAATGGCCCTCCTTTCCCCAGTGGCAGTGGGAACCCATGTCCTCAGAATGATGTGTTGAGTTCCCAGGATCACCACCAACAGCTTGTGGCACATCCTGCTAGACAAGAACCCCAGGGGCAGGAAATCCAGTCAGAAAACATTATCATGGAGAAGCAGCTCTCCCCTCGTATGCAAAATAATGAAGAACTCCCAACCTATGAAGAAGCCAAAGTCCAGTCCCAGTACTTTCGTGGCCAACAGCATGCCAGTGTTGGAGCCGCTTTTTATGTCACTGGAGTCACCAACCAGAAGATGAGGACTGAGGGACGCCCATCAGTTCAGCGGCTTCATCCTGGGAAGATGCACCAAGATGAAGGACTCAGAGACCTTAAGCAAGGACATGTCCGCTCTTTGAGTGAACGACTAATGCAGATGTCTCTGGCCACCAGTGGAGTTAAGGCCCATCCACCTGTTACCAGCACTCCCCTAGCCCCACCACAACCCAATGACATCTACAAGAGTCCCACAAGTTCCAGTGATTTCTACAAGACTCAAGGGCTGCCTCCAAGTCAGCATAGCCTGAAGGGCATGGAACACCGAGGACCCCCACCAGAGTATCCCTTCAAGGGCATGCTACCCCAGTCTGTAGTGTGTAAGCCCCAAGAGCCAGGGCACTTCTATAGTGAACATCGTTTGAACCAGCCAGGGAGAACAGAGGGACAACTGATGAGGTATCAGCATCCTCCTGAGTATGGAGCAGCCAGGTAAGAGAGTTCTCTTTGTATAATTTTCTCACCTCCTCCCCAACCAGCGTCTGCTGTGTGTTAGGAATCTGAAGGGAAGGAATGGGCAGGGGTTTGGGATGACAGACTCTGCAATGCATGGCTGGCCCCTGACTTAATAAATTTACTGCCAACCTGAATTTCTGTCCATAATTAGCACTGCATTAACATTCCCTGAACTTTATAGGTTGAGTATGGCCTCAACTGCCTAGTGGATGATTTCAGCAGCTGTGTTTGCTGTTTCATCTCTTAGGATATTGAAAGAAGGGTCAATGTTCCATCTTGTGACTTACTAAGCCCTTCCTTTAGGAGCAGAAGCAAATTCACTTCTACTTATTTGCCTCTGCAAAGCTCTCATCACATATTTTTTTGTGAACACATCTTTCTGAAGAATTACTGTGGTTCTTTTAAGCACCAAACAAACACCCAGATATTACTGTGGGGAAACTATACATATGTAGGTTCAGAATGTAACTTGTCAACTTGTCTTGTACTTCCTTTTAGTTTATGAAGTCTGCATTGCTTCATCTTTCTTTTGTAGAGACTTTGTTAGTTGCCTATTATGTTTTTAGATATCTAATTTAAATTTACATCATATTATATAGAAATTTTGGTTGTATGCTAAAATATAGAAGGCAAAATACACCCAAGACTTTTGTACCACTTGCTGTTAGTTCAGGAGTACTGTACTGTTCCGTATATTTAGTTCTTCTTAAATATAGGAGTGGGCACAAGTAGGCTTATAGCTGTGAGTATGTGAAAGATGGAGTTTGTTTTTGTATTATTATTTATTAATTATTGTATTATTTAGTTGTATTACAACTGTAAACCTACTTTTGCCTATTCATGTATACTTCTGATTTATTTAAGGGCCAACTGTATCAACCAGACCTTAGATTCCATTGTTTCATTCATTGTTCCTATTGTTACTATTGGGACCATGTCTGTGATCAGTAGTATGTCAGCATATGGGACAGAGGGAATGTTTCAACCATGGGGAACAAAGATGGAAGTCATGTGGTATTCCTGCTCTGTTACCATGGGTAATTATGGGCAGCCATGAGATTTGAACTGCCTGGACCTAGGGTGGCCTTATCTATAAGGGACTCCTAGACTAGACCTGTTATCTCTTTGATGTCTCTTTGCCTCCTGTCTCCTTCTCATTCCTTTGGGGAAAAGCCTCTTGGCTTGAAGTTCTTCACTGGGTGACTCAGGAGACAAGGCAGTTATGAGGGTGGAGTAGAGGTCAGGTAAGATCATGCCTCTGCATTTCCTGGTGTTTCATCATTTTCTCCGTCCAGATCCAACTTTTTAGCTAGAGGCAATTCACTTTGGGTTCCACCCCTAACTTTTCCAGTTTAGGATATTTTTTCCTTAATTCAGGTTCATTTCCTAACCCTTTTTCAACCTTCTCTGTGCAGCTTTCAAAGAGCAGGAGCCTAAGTTCTGATAAGTGGCTTGGAACAGGAAATGGGGTAATAGACAGGGTCATTCCAGTTTAAATGAGAGCAAGAACCTAATTCCCACCTGCCCAATGAAACGGAAGACCCAGGGAGAGGTTGGTCTCTTGGATCGCTTAGTTTAGTGGAAACTTGTCCAAGCCAGGAAAATGTCAATGAAGCTGGTTTTTTTGTTTTGTTCTTCCCATTAGTATGGAAGAATCTATGGGACTCCCTACCTACTGTATGTGTATGGGCTGATGTCTGTTGCCTTGTGGGAGGGGAGTGTGTTGGTTGGGGTGTGGAGCAGAATCCAAAGCCCCACTCAGCACATGGCCCCCCTTCCCAGGAAAGCTATTTTCAGAACTCATTCACCAGTATTGTTCATGATCTGAAATGGCTCCCACAGTGTTTAAAGCTAGATGGAAAAGTCCTTTGATCTACCCAAATAAATAATAATGAACCCAAAAAGGGATTTTTTTTTCTTCCCATACTGATTAAACCACCAGAGAAATTTAGCTGCATCTATTTTACAGGAAGATACTGCATTTTCTCTTCCCTCATACATTATCTGTGGCTCTATTTTTCTATCCCCAAAAGCAGTAGAGCCCATGCTGATTACTCTCTCTTGAGCAGTATTTTAATACACAGCTTTGATTTAAAAGTTTTTCTTTTTCTCTGTGGGAAAGGAACAGGGTGCTTGATATGCTTGATGAATATTCAAACTTAAAAGATGCTCTGTGTGAAGTTTGGGTCTACATCAGACAAATTCTGGCAATAAAATGTTTGCAGGGCATGGGACAAGGGAGTGAAACCTATTTACAAATAACTGGCAAGGGGAGGTAGTTGAATTGCATTCCAGAATGTACACTTTTAAGTGGTGATACGTTTGTCCTCCTTATTTCCTTTAATAGGTTTGTGAGTACCTTTCCAAGTAACTGCTGCTAGCACCAAATAATTAGAAGACTAAATTTTTAGTTGTTTTTATTTTTTTAATTTTTAAAGATATGTTATTTATTTTTAGAGAGAGGGGAAGGGAGAGAGAAAGAGAGAGAGAGAAACATCAATATGTGGTTGCCTCTCACATGCCCCACCCCCACTGGGGATCTGGCCTGCAACCTAGGCATGTACCCTGATTGGGAATCAAATTGGTGACCCCTTGCTTCACAGTCCAGCAGCGCTCAATCCACTGCACCACACCAGCCAGGGCCTACATTCTTAGTTCTTAATCCACAAATTACAGATATGGATGCAAAGCAAGCTCTTTGAACAAAGTGCTGTTCAAAAAAACTTTTGTTTGCCTTTCAAGGTACAGTGAAATGTTAGAGATTTGCTGTTAAAATGAACAAAAGGTTATAAACAACATTTTTATTACTTCATCTTCCATATGCCCTCCTTCCCACTTAAAAAATAAATATCCTGAATGCTCAGATGTCCAGATAGCAAACCAGGCCAAGCAAGCCATGTGAAGAGTTAAACGTTTTCTGAATCTTTGGCTTTTTAATTGCTGAGCCTATTTTTGGGATTTATACATTTATCAACTGCCTTTAAAAATTAAGTCTTTTCTGTTTGTAAAACAGCCACCTCCTTTCAGTTGTTGAAATCATGCCCAGATCTGAGGTTTCTTGAAATCCTTGTTTAGTGGAATCTAAGGGTAACCTAACCCTGCAGTTCAGAGAAGAGCTGGCTGTGCAAGAGAAACAATAAAAAATTTGCGGCCCTCTCCTGGATTCACATATTTACCATCTCAGAGCCTGGAAAAGGCCCAATTTCTGTAGGGAGACTAAATTGGGTTCCAGGCTGTTGGTGGCACCTGCTCTGGTGAGAGTGTGAGGGCTTGTACACATGTGGGCCAGGAGTATGTAGTATGTGTGTGGGGGGTGGGTGATTGCATGGCTGGGGATGTGGGGGCCTCCAGTCAGTGAGGTAGCAGGATGGAAGGTGCTAGGTCAACTCAGTGGACTTACCTCTGCTATCCCTTTGTGTCTCTGTAAGCTGTCTATGTCTTGGAGGGAGTTCTCCCCTCTCTGGGGGGATGCTGATTTTGGCCATTGGCCTCAGTCCTGCATGTATGCCCTTTTCCCTTTTCTGCAGAGCACTAGGGACCCATGTTGTCTTAAGAACGGGCGAGATGAAGGGAGAGAAGGGGCAGGGAGGAAGCTCAGGGCTTCCATGGGATCATATGATTCTATTGTCTGCTGGAGGCTTGTTCCTGGTTAATATGCCAGTGGGCAGGAATTCATGCTGCTGTGCTGGGGAGTGTGCTACTAACCCAGCTACCACCTTTATTATTGCTGTTACTCTTATTACTTAATCTTGAGTGTATTTTTACTTCCTCTGACACCCCCCAGCTCTCCCCTACCCTTGCCATTTTTTAGTTCTCTCCTCTAAGTAGGAACTTCACAAGAGTTAATGTGGTTCTGCTTTTTCGTGGTGTGTGGATGCTAGATCCCAGAGGGAGTTCGTTGCCTGGAGGGCTTTCTCTTCCTTTGCAACTGCCCAAGCCTTGCTTCATGTTTGCAAACCTGCCAGGGATGGACTCTCTTGGTTTTCCCAGCACCATGGTGCACTGAAGTCTGCTTCCTTTTCCAGCCTGGGGAAACTGAGGGGTAGCTACCTTTACTCCACTTATCTCTTAGGCAGTGCCTAGAGTCATGGCCAGGGCCACTGCAGTCCTGGGCTTATTTGACTCTGAATGCCTCTTTTCACAGATTTTGTGGTCTTCTCCAGGAGGCTGTGAACTTTTCAGTGCATGGAGGGTCCATTCAGCATCCAGGCAGGAGGGAGACCAGTGGCCCATTTGTTTGAAGGAGAGGCCTAGGTTGCTCCTGGGGCCCAAGGGAGCTGGAGAGGGTGGGGAGGAAGCCCATTCAGAACTGGGCATTCAGTCTTTAAAAGAGAACATCTCCCAGGCCTTGGGTTTTCAAATTCTGACAATGAAGATGAAGGTTAATATGGTCATTTTTTCCCTTAAATTTTGAAATTTTGAGGACTATATTGGAGACCATGAAATGTAAGCTCCTGTTTTCTGCCCAACATATTCAAAAGCCCCAATAAATCCTGGGACATTATATTTACCTCTAGGGAGAATCTCCATCCAGAAAAAGTCTAGCCATTTTAATATAAGGAGAAGAGTTTCTGTGACACGATGTAACCAATCAGCCAAGAAGAGTGAACTGGAATGGACATGTGTGAACAATGACAACTTCACTGTACCAGTCAGTGGGGGTGGTAGATGCTATTAAGTGAGCATGTGTACTGCGTGGCTATTGCATTCAAAATGACTGAGTAAGTAGAGCAACAGATCTACATCAAATTTTGTGTTAAGCTTGAATATTCCCCTGCAGAAACTATTCAGATGATTCAGAAGACCACGGCTATGGACAACTGGTGATTGATAGCTTCATCACAACAATGCACCTGCTCAAGCATTATGTCTTGTGCAGAGTTCTTTGGTGAAACATCAAATCACCCAGGTGACTCAGCCGCCCTATAGCCCAGACTTGGCACCCTGCGACTTCTGGCTTTTCCCAAAACTAAAATTACCTTTGAAAGTGATTTATATTATATATAATATCATACAATTATAATAATTATTATATATAATATTAGCTTTTCCTTGAAGAAAAAGAAGAGCACATAGTCAATTTTACCTTTAAGGAAACTAAGGATCCACAGTATGGAAAATGGAGAAAGACTCTTCCCCAAATAAGTTTGCAAACAGCTCCCAGGCTTTTGATTGGATGAGTGCTTTGAGTTCTTGGAAAAAGGTTATGTAAAGGTAGTAACTTTCCAGTTGTAATCATGAGAACCATGTAACTTTTTCTATCCACAAATAGTTCTCATGCCCTTTTCAAAACTCAGTAATTCTTTATAGTGACATGTATGAAATTTAAAAAATGTGGGGACACCAGAGGCATTGATGGGGCTAAGAGACAGAATCTAGGGCTTGAGCAGGTTTGAGGGCTCTGTTGAACATCCAGGTAATTGGGTATCCATTAGCAAGTGTTTGGAATGATTTTGTAGCTATAAAAAGTCCTAATAGTGAGGATCTTTTGTAGGGAATATATAAATGAACAATAATGATAATTGGAATATGTATGGGAGGGATGTGCTTTAACATCCAGAATATCAGTTAAAAGTTATTTGCTTCTGGTGACTTGTCCTGGTTTCACCATGAATTTTGCAATTTAGTGTAAAGATTAAATGGATATCCCACGAGTAAAATCACTAACAGGGTCAACCAATCTCACTGAGAGGTAGATAAGAGACTCTTCGTAATTCCTGTTCAGCTCCAAAATGAGAAGAGCCCAGTATTTTTGTCATTCATTTGCAACCTCAGGAATGAAATAGGCTCTTGCAAATAAAATAACTTGAGCGATGTTACACAGCTAGTTAGCAGTAGAAATGATATTTAAACTCTGTTGGGATCCAAATCCCATGCCTGTAGCCAACTGTCTTCCCTGGATGGACATATATCAACTACAGTACAAGCATCCACAGGATGTGGGAGTATGAGGTTCACTGGTCATGCTTGGGGTGGGGTGTATAAGCTTTTTGTCATCAGTATATATTGACAGATATTCTTCCTGGTAGTGGTGATGATGGAAGTGATCCATTCATATACTCTGATTGTTTCTCTTAATGGCTAGTAGTACGGTGTTAGGTATAAAAACGGGAGAACTACATTAAACAATGTACCAAGGTTCTCTTTCTGTAACTTTCTATAAGCAATAGGCTGGCAATCTGAACATCAGTGTGTGAAAATCCATATATTATGGTAGTGGATGGACACTGGAAATGGGAATTGGGAAACAAGGGTTCTACTCTGGCATACCACTAACTCACTGTAGTATTTGACAGGTCATTTCCCCTTTCTGGACCTCTGTTTCTCCCTCTGTCCAATGACAGAGTTGGCATAAATCATTTCATTGAGGCCTTTCCAGTTCTTATAGTTTGTTATTCAGTACATCAAAAATTGTATAATAATATTGCATATAATCCCCTCAAAGCCATGGTATTATTACTACTAGTAGACATCAGCCAACTATTAATAACTATAATCAATAACAATTATTTGGTATCTCTAATAAGAATCTACATATCCTCAAGTAATTTTTTGTGGAAATGTTTATTATCAAAGAGACTTGCATATAGCAAGAAAGGGGGGGTGGTTTTGATTACTTTTTGCTATTTCCTTCTGGACAAGTGGAACACATTTTCTAAATTTGATTATTTATGTGTACCAGAGCACATGTAGCATGTCAGAAAAGGTTTACTTTAAAATGAGGTGAAAAAAATTACCTTGTAGAAGACATTTAAAATCCCTCAACTTGAGCACCAAGTGCATAGGCATACATCACTTTGATTTTCACAAAGCAACCTTTGAAGATCATCTGGTTCAGTCTTCCATGGGATGACATTCCTGTCTGTTAGGCAGTCACAGAAGGTCAGGCCTGGAAAGGATTATAGAGGTCTTGGCAGAGATCCCATAGTCCTAGTCTAACACTGCCCGCTCTTCATGTTGCAGGTGTCCTGGGGGTACTGGAAGCCTCTTCATCTGACTTTCTTGTGCCTTTCTCCTCCAGTACCTTCAGAGATAGCTTAACCTTAGCATGCCCTCCATGTTTTACAGGCCAATACAGGACATCTCATTGACGCTGTCAGCCAGGAACTCTCAGCCTCACAGCCCTACTTCTTCCCTCACGTCTGGGGGTTCCTTGTCCTTGCTGCAGTCTCCACCATCCACTAGATTATCTCCTGCCCAACATCCATTGATCCCAAACCAAGGAGACCACTCAGCTCACCTACCTAAGCCGCAGCAACATTTCCTTCCTAATCAGGCTCACCAGGGTGATCATTACCGTCTCACTCAGCCGGGCCTGAGTCAACAGCAACAGCAGCAACACCACCACCACCATCACCAGCAGCAGCCAGCAGAAGCCTATTCAGCTATGCCTAGGGCTCAGCAGTCTTCTGCTTCTTATCAGCCAATGCCAGCAGACCCTTTTGCCATTGTTTCCAGAGCCCAGCAGATGGTTGAGATCCTCTCAGATGAGAACCGAAACTTGCGTCAGGAGTTGGAAGGATGCTATGAGAAGGTGGCAAGACTGCAGAAGGTGAGCCCCTCCTCGTGTTGGGATGTTAGAGAGTCTCCTTTAAATCTTACATGTTTAATATCGATGTAAAAGTCTCTATTTGTGGGTACCTGCAGACTTATGGGCAGGTCTTCAGGATTCTTATAGCTGAAGATTAGATATGGATCAAATTTTGGAATATGCCTCTGCTCGCCTTTCTGGGAGAAGTAACATTTAACATTTATGGGAGGAAAAAAAAACATATTTGTACAGTTTTCCCAAACACCATAGCCTTGAGTAAACTTAATTGATTGTTTTAGAATTCTAGTAGGTAAAGAAGCATCTTCATAGGTTGAGAACACTGGTGATATCTGTGTAGATAAAGGACCCGCTAGTGTAAAGACTTTTGTCTTGATTGTATTTTTCCAAACACTGAATTTGAATTGTAAATATAAAACCATAGTTCCTAGAAATATCTCACCACTGAAGTTAGATCCTCCCTGCCTCTTTCTGCAAAGGGCTTAGAGCACTTTTCCTAGTGCGAGTTCCCGTGGTAACTTTTTCAACACTCCCTTCCTTATCCTCCTTTTTGCTTTGGTCCTTCCTTTCAGTTTAAAGTCAACATCTGCTCTCTTTCTCTGGTGTGTGTGGGGTGAGGAGGGGCTTCATACCACAGCTGGGTGACAGGTGACAGCCCTAGGCTGAGGAAGTAGAAAAAGGAATGACTGTCTCCAGTTCCCATTTTTTCCTGGGCCCCTCCTGTCTCCTGCAACTGGGTTTTTATCTCTTGAATGCCCTAAGCTAGGAACCTTTAGCTCTTGGCTTCCAGGGGCTGTTGGTGAATAGGGTTATGCCTTTAGCTGCCTCTTTGCAGCTTTTGTCATTGTAGAGCCCATGTGGTTTGATCTCAGACAAAATGTGAACTGTTCATCGAGGGGAGAGGAGGGGAGGGAGGGAAGGTTGCTTGGTATTGTTCAGCAACTCTGTCCTTAGGAGATACCCACAAGTGGAAATTTCAGGGGTCTGAATGAAGCTGAAAATTTGTAAACACCAAATCTGGGTCCTAAAGGAGAGAGGAGGACTTACCATAAGCTAAGTATATTTATGTAGTAAAAACACTTACCAACAATGTTCCCAAATCAGGATCGGGGTTGTTGGGGTTAAATGAGAACTGTTTCTCAATGGCTTTTCTTTCAATTTAAAATTTTCTCCCTTCACTCATTTAATTATAAAACCCATCACCCCTGTCACACTGATTCACTAAATGGATCATATTCACATATTAGTGGCAGACTGGCACAGTTTGGCTGATTAGGTTTAATAGTTGATACCTTCCCCAAACTCTGTATTCAGGGTGACCCCAGCCACATCTTTGATGCAATAACTGAAGGATGGACTCAGATTGTCTATAGGCTCTCTTCACCAAAGGATCTCAGGTGAATTTTTTTGAGGGAGAGGAAGGGTGACAGGAAGAGGAGCAGAATAACATTTATGTTGTTTATTCCCAAGTATGGGGAAAGATGCCTCAACCGAGTATAATTAGAACAGCTTGAGTGTTAGGGTAAGTGAAGGCCAACCCAGTACTGCAGTGGATGAGAGGCACAGGTTAGGTAGAAGAGGATAAGAAAGTGGGGAGAATGAGGTAAATACTAGATGGAGTTAGAACAAATAAGGAGGCACAAAGTTTATGAGGGATATAAATAAATAGAATAAGTCTGTAAATTCACCACCACCCTCCCTCTCCCCTGCCCTGACCATCATGCTGAGCAAACTAGAGGATAGTCCCTTCTGTGACTTCTTTTCCTGGAAGGTTCTGTTGACAGGGGTAGAACTTGCCCTTTTGGAGGGTATAGTATTTACACAGGAGGGTAGGGGAAGGATTAGTATAAGATCTTGACATAGTACTCTAAACAATGTGAGTGGAGGGACTGCCTTCCAGGTGTGGCATTCTGTGGGGAACTGGAAAGCCTTGTATTCTAAAGGCTACCCAGAGTAGACCAACACCAAGCTGCTCTTTCAAATGGAAATGTTTGTTTTCTCTACTGAGCACTTGAATATCACGCAGAAGCTTTATGAGGCTCAAGCCTTGCAGATCATGTCGCTAAATGTCACTCACCAGTTTTCCCCGTCTGTGCTGCTATCTTGGTGCCATCTGCAAGGAGAAAAACACTCTCAAGTCTGCTCTTTTCTGTGGTGTAAGCCTCATTTGTTTGCAGTCAGTCCTGCATCAGGCATAATTTTGGAGCAAGGGCAGCTGGAATCTGAGTTGTTTGGTAAACCCACCTTTCCTCAGGTCTCCCACTGGGGACCTGATATGTCTCCCCATAAAGTACCCTGAGCTTTGTTAAGGAGGATAGTGGAAAACTGAGAGGGAATGCAGAATGTTTGCAAGAATCTAATTTAATCTGAAAATTGCTTAATAGACCATGGGGTTTATTTGTCTTATACAAATTATATGCAAATATCTCTATGGTTATTTTATTATATGTGCAATGAAACTATATTGGTTCCAGAAAGACTTTGGAGTCAAATTTCTTATTTTCTTCTTGTTTTGGGCTGATTCATGGCAAAATCTTTTCTTTGCCTTTGATTTTTTGTGTTTTTTTTCCCATTTACAAGATTTTTAGGAGTGTCATAAAATACAACTCCATGCATTTTTGTTCAAAAATCTGTGCTGGTTTCCCACTGACTATGGAGTAAAGGTCAAATGCCTGGCATTAAGGTCCTTTGATGATCTGACTCCAGTCTATCTGTGCAGCCAGATCTCATCAGCTTCCCTCTGTGTACCCTACAGTGTCCAGACAAATAGGAGTACTGGTCATTCTGGGAATGCATTCGTAAATTCAGAATAAAATACTCTTCCTCCACCTCTGCTCACTGAAACTTGATGCAGCTCTTAGGATCTGATTCTAAATGCCACCTTCTCTCTGACATTGTCCTCTTGTTCCTTCACCCCCAACTAGGAATAACCTCTTCCTCCCCTGCACTTTATAGGACTACACCTACTTTTCTTAATAATGTCTCTTTCCCTGTATTCTTTTACTTAATTAACTCAAAAGCTCCTTGAGGGCAATGATAATGTTCTCACTCTTGTTTACGCACCCACAGCGTCTTAAAGATTTTTTCTAAATATTTGGCCCTTGGTAATTTTTTTAAAATTGAACTGAACTATTTTATGAGTCTGAAGCTTAGAGTTTCTACGGTTTGCTTCTGCCACTAACTTCATACTGGGAAAGGCAATGTAACTCCTCTCTGCTTAAGTGGGGATAGGTATTCTTGTGAAGACAGCTATCAGGGTAAATTGAAATAAATCTGAAAGCCCTTTAAGTGCTCTAGGATAACATTAATTATATACTATATACATTATTATTTTCAAAATTAAACAATTCTTACTAAGATATGAAAATCATTTATAACTATATTTATGAAATTTATTCTCTCCTACCAGCTTCTCTGAAGGCAGAAACTGTATTTGTTTTTAACCTGAGGAACTGTCCTGACCCAGTGAGATAATTACTGAGCTGAAGGTTGAATTTTGAAATCCTTCTGGGAAACTTTTCTTATTAGTGTTCTGCCTCCTGGCCATCTAAAAAGCCCTGGGCAAAGCTGTCATTGATTTGCATGTGTTTTCAGACCATTTTTTTTTCCATTGCTCCAACCACTCGCACTATCTTGTCTTTTTTTTCAGGTGGAGACAGAAATCCAGCGTGTCTCAGAAGCATATGAGAATCTTGTAAAGTCATCCTCCAAAAGAGAAGCCCTGGAGAAAGCCATGAGAAACAAGCTTGAGGGGGAGATTCGGAGAATGCATGACTTCAACAGGGACCTGAGAGGTGAGGGAATTAATTCTGAAGCATAAGTCAAGATGGTAAAGGGAAGGGCTATGGAGCATACATTGAGGCTGTTAGGTTTGTTCAGCCTACTAGTATGATTAGTAAATTATAGGGCACACACCAGGCCAGATTTTTGTGACTACAATAGCACTTGGTCCCAAGTTTGCTTAATCAAAGTGGGAAGAGCTGATGTGTTAACAGATGGTACCCAGCCTAGGACTTTTGGACCCACCTGGTTCACCGCCATAATTGGTACTGCCTCTCTTACTTTATAGCTTTTACAGAGGCTGGTCTTATCTTACATTGTTTCTAGGACTCCCACCTTGTATTTTTACCTTAACATAGTAAGATTGAAAATGTTGAGAAATAACACTTTCAAATCCCTTAAAAACTGATGACTTTGACCTTGGAGGTACTATTTTCTACCTTTGATTTTAGGTTATCTTATCTATAAAATAAGGGATCTGAACTAGATGCTGCCTATGGTCCCCTTGCAGCTTTGACATTACATGATTTTAAAGACTTTATACTGAATAACTTTGATGTTTTTCTCCAGGTGAATGAAAAATATATATTCCAGGATTGATTCTTTTGTTGAAATTTAGAATTCTGCACTTAGGTTTTATTAGCAAGGAGTGAAATTGTTAAGTACTCAACTCCTCTTTCTTTGCTATAGGCATGGAAGAGGTCTAGTATTGTTTGGCGATCCACATTTGCAAACCTATGTCTATGTTATCCATTTTTTGTGTAACAAGAAGAAGAAGGCTTGTTTTGCCCAAGATCAATATTGAAAGGGCCAACAGCATGTGCATGGAAATTAGTATATGGGGCTCTGCTGATTGTCTCAATTCCACAGAGCGTCTAGAGACTGCCAACAAGCAGCTTGCAGAGAAGGAATATGAGGGGACAGAGGATACCAGAAAAACCATCTCTCATCTCTTTGCAAAAAGTAAGTCTGAAAGTTTTAGCAGCTGGCATTAGTATGTGGATGGGAATGAGCTGTGGGAAAAGGTCACACAGTTCTATTTAGCCTAGAGCAGCCAGGACAGAGTGAATTTCATCTAGGGAATATTTTTTCCTGTTCAGGCATGAAGTTGGGAGAATTTGTTCTTTACTATCTAGGCCAAGAAAGCTACTTGCTACAACATCTAGTCACATCCACATGGCTTCTTTTTTTAATTAAACCAGAGAAATCTCTTGAAATCCATGCTTTTGTCATGGGTAGCTGAAAAGGACCTTAGTGACCATGGGGTCCTTTAATGTTGACAGGATTTGTTGTTGAAGGCTCCATGTGCTGGCTGTGGTAGAGATGGGATTAGCACACAGGACTGATGGTTACTGTTTGCATACCTAACCTGCTCCTGGAACCCTCTTAGTGAAAACACCTTGTATTATCATATCATTACTCCTTGGTGGGCTACAAGGGTAGCTAGAGGAAGAACACTGCTGTGGCTTGAACTATTGACTCTGTTTACAGAGTTGGAGGGTATGGGGGATTGCAGAACTATGTCTTCTTTATAATAGTGTTTTTTCCTTTGTGTGGAAATACTCCTAAGACCAGAACAATGAATTAATCTCTTCTTTATCATTCCCTAATGGACTCCACCCAGTTAGACAATGTTTCATTCTTTCCAATTGCCACTATAAAACAAGCAATAAAAACTACACAGTGGATTGAGTCCATAGAGAGAATGAGTTCAGAGGAAACATGAACTACCCCCACTTGTGCAGATGCCCTTAGTAGGTGTCCTCTGCCCTCAGCCTCCCTAGTATGGCTCCCAGATGGAGTAGTTCTTGGTGGGACTTGTCAGGCTCTATCTTTGCTGGGCCTATCCATGGCCCTTTCAAGTCATTCCATGTAGCTTACAGTCAGCTTTTACAAGTTTGTTTGATCTTCACTTGTAATACTGCCTTCCCTTTTTGGGTTGTTCCATTGTGCTCTGGCTTCAGAACTGGGGCAGTTTCTTTCTTATTTCCCTAAACCTCCTGTTCTATTGTTAGTATGTCTTAGAGGAAGGAATGTAGTTTTTTCTGGTGTCATCAGTGCCTAGTGTAAATTGTTGTGAAGTTGCTTTTCTGGTGTCAGTTATCCTGGAAGCTAGTTCATTGGTAGAAAGGGTGGCAGCCTCCCAGGACAAAATGAAACAAAACAAAATAAAACAAAAAAAATGTATGGATTCTTGGGCTGGATCTGTTAGTCAACATACCTCCCTATGTGGAGTAGTTATTTCAGGTGTTCTGGTAACTCTGCTACTAATTTATAAAATGTGGTAATGTAGCAGATCAAACTGTACTAACAGCAGAGTGAAAAAGTGTTAAATGGTTCTAGAAGGGAAAAGTGGGCTCTACCTCATAGGCACAGAAGAGGTCATGAATTGTGGCCCTTTAATTTCTATTGCCTCTGGACTTTGCTTTCAGTAGTAACTGTGGCAGGAGCCAAGAAAACCCTCTTGAAAAGCCTCCCTGAGGAGTGTGCTCAAACTACTGTACAGTAGAAAGAGATTAGAGGAGCTTGGACTTAAGTATGGTCTCTACTACTTATTTTACCAGTTGTGGGACCTTTTGCAAGTTACTCAAGTCTTCTGCGTCTCTGTTTTCTCATATGCAAAATAGAGAATAATAATATCTTCCTTATATGGTTGTTTTGAGGAATAAGTTCATATCAATACCTGATATGCACTAAGTATTCAACAAATATTCATTTTTGCCGAGCTATACCTGAATAGATATGTAAAGTCAGAGTGGGCAGGAAGGCGAGGCTGCCCTATTAAAGTTTCTCCTAAAAACTCAAGTATTAATGTCTCAAGAAGAGGGAATACTCTACCTCCAAATGAGAATCAAAACTGCTCGTTCAAGTTTCTGGTACAAGGTCTATCCTAGTTAGAAGGGGAGAGGCCTAGAAAAGCATGGAGAATAACTTTATGGTCATCTGTAGATACAATGCACTTATGGATGGATCTTAGTTAAAAAATGTTAGTGAATTAAGGTGGGATTTGAGGCTTTATGCATTTTATGAAATATAATTTTTAGATTGATTTAATGTACTTTCATGAAGAAGCAATGGGGGAATTGAGAGGGAGTGCTTTAATTGGTCTTTTGCCAATACATGACCATTTGAAGATATAAAATTGATTAGAGAAGCCTACTTGTTCTTCTGATGAGTATGTCTATTCTCCTTTGTGAAATACTTGTAACAGTCTTTATAGCTACTTTCTCATTGCTTTTGCACAACAACCACTGTTAAGTGACTATTCTTAATTTATAAAATAAGTTAGTGGTAGAGCCAGCGATCTTGGTTTCCTGGTTCATTTAGCTATGTGTTAGAGCACAAGAATATTTAGTAATGGATATGCTTGACAGTTATACTCAGGTAAGGTTTTGAGCCAGATTTAGAATGCCAGTGTTGGTATTTCATGTCCTGATAGATAAGGAAAGCCAGCGGGAGAAGGAAAAGCTTGAAGCAGAGTTGGCCACTGCCCGCTCTACCAACGAGGACCAAAGGCGGCACATCGAAATCCGAGACCAGGCCCTAAGCAACGCCCAGGCCAAGGTGGTAAAGCTTGAGGAAGAGGTATGTGTTGTTTCCTCAGATAGCCTGATAGTGGAAGAGTTGGGAAATCAAGGGCACCGAGGGCTCCCAATTTTGTTGAACTAGCAGTTGCATAGTCCCCCACCAGAAAAGTATCATTTGATACTTCTAGTTATATCTATGCTGATGTGTGTGGCTTTTGATTTCTTTTTTTCCACAAGTTTCTTCCTTTTACTCCAGAATAGAAAATCACCACAGTGAAGGAGCAGTTTCCATTTGCTCATTCGTATAATAAGTTAACAACCTCCCCCTAAGTTCTTACTGTGTACCTAGCCCTGCCTTAGCCTGTGACCTCTGATACACTCACACACACATACACACACATATCTGCCCTTACAGGACTTTATTTTGGATGGGCTAGAAAATTATTTCATATAATTTAAAGTACTGCAGTGGTGGGGGGTAAATGCAGGCAACTGTACTTGACAACAATAAAATAATTGAAATAAATACATAAATAAAATAAAGTACTCCAATGGTCTTGAAATTAGAATGGCCCTTGTTTCCCCATGCTCAGTGGGATGTTGGTTCCCTCAGGTGAAAAATGAATCTTGATGACTCTTCCTCTTGTTGTTGGACTCATTTTACAG
Organism: Phyllostomus discolor; assembly: GCF_004126475.2. NCBI lineage: Eukaryota > Metazoa > Chordata > Mammalia > Chiroptera > Phyllostomidae > Phyllostomus > Phyllostomus discolor. Next base: position 49,189,791 of record NC_050198.1, read on the forward strand.
ATTGATTTTAGGATAAAAGCAATCTGGAGGGTCTCAGACAGGATGGTACCCAGGGACAGTTTACATTTTATGGCAAGCCAAAAGATGGGTCCTGGCTTTTACTGGCTAGGTTCTGGAATGTAGGTATGTGGTGGGGTGAAGTCGTCACTTATTTGTGTGCAACGCTGGATCCTTCCCTTGACAAATGCAAGGGCCCCCAAACTACTAAACATATGATTAATATATATCTGATTAGTCTCGATGTAGATGTTACTTAATTTCAACAATAAGCTGTGTTTGTGTGAAATACAGAGAGCTTTGCTACTGGCTTGTTATTAATTGATTCTGGATGTTAGTTGTCATTGTATTAGAGTACTGCTGACTCCTAGATGTTTTACACTTCAGGGCATGGGTGTGTTCCAGCAAAAAAAAAAAGGTGCTAAAGTATAACTTCATAAACAAAATTTCATATCTCACTGACTTATCTATTCTAAAATTTGAATTGTTTTAAGAGAAAAAGCCCCCATTAAAACAAGTTGAAAGTTATATAAATTTGAGACCAAAGTGTTTAGTGAACAAGCCCTCAGCATTCTGGCTATTGTATGTGAGTTATCTTTCTTACCTTCACTCATTGCCTGTTTCCTCTCACTCTGAGTAAGAATGGTTCTAGTTTCTAGAACTATCCTGACTTACAGATATACTTTGCTTCCTTTCTTGGGTATTAAAATGCTTGTTGGAGCTGGGTTATGGGTTTATACTGTTCTAGTAGGTAATACTATCTAACCTATGATGTCCTTTTACTTGAATTGCTTGTTAAATTTCAAGTTGTGTAAAATCAGGCTAATGTCCTGCTTCATGACTTGTCTACATCAGAAATATCATTAAGATGCTTTATTGTAAATGAGGAGTACTTATATATTCCTTGTGTCCAAATCTAGGGAGCTTAGCACACCCTTTAGCCATTTGGTACACCTCATATGTTCCCTTCCACCCTGTTTTTGCAAGGAAATCACAGAGTAAATAAATTATAGGATGAGAATAAGACTGTATTCTTTTAGAGAGGGGAAAACTGACAGACCTGCTGAAGAGAAGTAGCTTGCTGCTGGTCACATGGCAAGTTTTGGGTAGAGCCAGGAATAAAACTGGAATTTCATGACTCTTCATTCCCTAGACTCTGCTGCCTGTTTCCCTGTCTGAATCATCCTTTGGTTCCATTCCCAAAAAGAAAATGTGGGCACTTGTTCAGATTTAGTAACCTTTGCTTCTTTGAATTTTAAAAAATTGCTTTACCCATTGTGCCCTTCTTTTTCAACAGACTATAAGAAGCTTATTCCAACTGCTCTGAGGTTGAGGTGTATGAAACAACCTCACTCTGCTCCTCCAGGAAGGGCACCCAAGTAGTTGGAGAAAATGGGGACAAAGACTCTTTAACCATGTTGGCGTGCATTGTTTGAGGGCTCAATTGTAACTGATTATTAATTATGAAAATAATATACACGTATAGAGAGTATGTTAATCTGTAGTTCCTACTGTGCAGCTCTCCCTGCACCCGTTGCCTGAAATGCATTTCTGCTTTTATGCCAACTTCTAGGCTTTTCTGGGCATTTGTTCCAGCAATTTTTTAGTTTTCCATGGCCCTGTCCCCAAATATATAAATGTACAATTTATAATTTTAAGAAGAAATCCTAAATATTGGCCTAGGATTGAATATAGTGGCCAGATATCTCAAATAAGCTAATTAATTGTTATATTTTAGTCTTCAGCCAATTTGTACTTTTTCATGCAATCTAGTTGTTGGGAAATTCTGAGTTGCTGTTGTTAAAGGAGGTACATCATTTGATGGGTAGAACAGGATGATAGCCTTCTTCCTGAGAGAATGCAGAAACAGAGGCCATGTAATGTCTTCAAGACTCTCAAGTCACATCACCTCTAGCACATAAAGAAGCTTGAAACTATGATGCAGGGAAAATACAATGATTCTTATTTCCTCTTTTGTTTTAGCAGCTTTTGAGAGCAAGGTTTCCTCAGAATTGGTATTAGTTCTTTGACATTTTGCTTTTCTGCTGTGACTCGGCCCCCATTAGGGCTTGTTGTTCCTGGGGTAAATTTTTAAGTATGGAACATTAAGGAGGTATTTAAGGTGAATAGGTAGCTCTAGAACTAATGTAGTAAGGGGTCTTCACTTTGATTCCTTAACAAAATTAGTAGATTTCTAAATCAAGAAGGGCATTATGAATAGAAAAATGTATCCTGCTCTTTGAGATGGCTCAAGTCAAGTCATGTTTGAAGGCAGAGGGATATATCAGATCACTGCCTATGTCTCATGTAAACCGATAGTTTGGTTATGGTTTATAAATGACAGTGTAATTTTTTCTTACAAGTTCTTCCAAAAAAACCCTCATTAGTCTACTTAGAAAATGGTGGAGGGGCTGGAACGGGAGTAGGGGGGAGAAAACTGTACTTGAACAATGATTGAAATAAAAGAAATAAAAAAAAAATCCTCACCCCCCCCCCAAAAAAAAAGAAAATATTAAATAGGGGAATTTATGTAAACTAAGCCTTTTGTCTAGGGAATATTTTGTTAGCCTAAGTACAAAGTAACTCAAGTAACTACTGTGCACTGTGGCAAGATGTTCAGATTAATATATATGTCAAGTCATTGTATTGTGCAACTGAAACTAATATAATGTTATATATCAGTTATATCTTAATTTTAAAAAGATAGTCCTGACTGGTATGGCTCAGTTGGTGGGGCATCATCCTTCAAAGGATAAAGTTGCCTGTTTGATTCCTGGTCAGGGCACATGCCTATGTTGAGGGTTCAGTCTCTGTTTGGGGCACATACGAGAGGCAACCAATCGATGTTTATCTCATATCAATATTACCCTCTCTTTTCCCCCCCTCCCCTCTTTCTAAAAAATAAATAAATTTTTAAAATATATTTTATTGGTTATGCTATTACAGTTGTCCCATTTTCCCCCCTTCACTCCCCTCCACCCTGTACACCCTCTCCCACCCATACCCCCCCCTTTAGTCATGTCCATGTGTCATACTTATAATTTCTTTAGCTTCCACATTTCCCATACTATTCTTACCCTCCCCCTAGCTATTTTCAACCTACATTCTATGCTACTTATTCTCTGTACCTTTTCCCCCTCTCTCCTCCTCCCACTCCCCTGTTGTCCAACCCTCCATGTGTTTTCCATTTCTGTGGTTCTGTTCCTGTTCTAGTTGTTTGTTTAGTTTCTTTTGGTTTTGCTTTAGGTGTGGTTGTTAATAATTGTGAGTTTGCTGTCATTTTACTATACATGTTTTTTCTTTATCTTCTTTTCTTAGATAAGTCCCTTTAACATTTCATAAAATAAGGGCTTGGTGATGATGAACTCCTTTAAATTGACCTTATCTGAGAAGCACTTTATCTGCCCTTCCATTCTAAATGAGAGCTTTGCTGGATAGAGCAATCTGGGATGTAGGTCCTTGTCTTTTGTGACTTGGAATATTTCTTTCCAGCCCCTTCTTGCCTGTAAGGTCTCTTTTGAGAAATCAGCTGACAGTCTGATGGGAAATCCTTTGTAGGTGACTGTCCCCTTATCTCTTGCTGTTTCTAGGATTCTCTCATTAATTTTTACCTTGGCTAATGTAATGATGATGTGCCTTGGTGTGTTCCTCTCTGGCTCCAACTTCTTTGGGACTCTCTGGGCTTCCTGGAAGTCTATTTCCTTTGCCAGAGTAGGGAAGTTCTCCTTTATTATTTGTTCAAATACGTGCTCAATCTGTTGCTTTTCCTCTTCCCCTTCTGGTACCCCTATAATTCGGATGTTGGAATGTTTAAAGATGTCCTGGAGGTTCCTAAGCTTCTCCTCATTTTTTTTTGAATTCTTATTTCTTCATTCTTTCCTGCTTGGTTGTTTTTTTCTTCCTTCTGGTCCACTCTATTGTTTTGAGTCCCAGTTTCCTTCCCTTCACTATTGGTTCTCCATGCATCTTCCTTCATCTCTTTTATGGTAACCTGCATTTTTTCATGTAATTTGCACCCAAAATCAATCAGTTCCGTGAGCTTCCTGATCACCAGTGTTTTGAACTGTGCATCTGATAGATTGGCTATTTCTTGGTCGCTCAAAGGGATGAGTCCTGTGGGACTGATCTGTTCTTCTGTTGGAGATGTTTCTCTCTTTCTCTCCAGTTTTTTTTTTCCTCCAGTCTGGTAGCTCCTGTTACGGTGAGGGGCGGAGCCTTAGATGTTCACCTGGGCTGGGCACCCCAGTCGCTAGATTATGACATTGTATGTGGGGGCGGGGGGGGGGGGAACAATGGTGGTAGCTCCGTTCTCCTGGGATCTCAGTCCCTTCTCTGGGATCCTGGGTTGCACGCTCTGCCCTGGTCCACAATGCCACCTCACTGGGTCCGCCAGCCACTGCTTGCGTACTCAGGGTCCACTGCTGTGTCCCGGAAGGCTTACGCGCTCCCTGTTGCCTTATGCACCCAGTTCTCCCCAATCTCCGTGCACTGCAACCCACGCCCGCTCCTCCTCTCAGCCCCTCCTACCGGTCTGGATGAATGGGTCTACTTCAACTTCTTGGCTGTCCGACTTCCATTCAGATAAATTCTCTGTCAGTTCTGGGTGTTATTCTGGCTCTAAATTGCTGTTGTTCTAATCTTGGTTGTGCATGGAGGTATGGTGCGTCCACCTATGCCTCCATCTTGCCAGAAGTCTCAAAAAATAAATAAATTTAAAAAATTTAAAAGTTTTAATAAGGTAGTCAGGGAAAGATTATGCCTACTTCAGTGGTTTGAGAACCCATGCACACATTTATTTATCTTTCTCTCTACAAAGTCATAATATAGATGCTTCTTCTGAAATCCATTCCATTTTTCTAATCCTATTAAGTCTCTTGCCCATGATACTCTATCACTGTGTTGTAAGCTCTACAATTAAAATGGTGCCTCAGGCTTACAGAAAACTTTCTCCTGCAATCACAGCTTTCTCTTCAAAATTCAGCACAGATTCTCTCATGGACCCTGGTCTGCTGACATGGAGGGAGGTATCTTGCAGGGAAGGGGATAGCAGTCCAACTAAAGAGCAGACCTTTTTTTTTTGTGAGTTACTATGATCCAGGACTTGCCACCAATCTTCAGCCTATGCTATAGGCAGCCAGCTGAGGCAAATGGTGCCTTTCCATCCTTGCCCTTATCTTTCGAGACACGTAGGTTCTATTGAAGTGGAGGCTCATTAAACTCCAAGTCAAAAGAACTTTGTGTCCTACAGCAACCGTGGTATTCTCCCATTCAAAAAGACCTTCCCCTTCCTCCACTAATTTGACCTCTCTGGAGAGTTTCAACAGATGCCTGGCATATTCACTCACAAGACTCAAGGCAGCCTAGGCTTTTGGCTGGCTTCTGTCTTATGATCTAGAGCTGAACCACCACTTGAGTAATTGTTTTAGGGATGGTGGGAAAAGGGCCCTGGCAAGATCAAAGAGGAAAGATGCTGTGAGTGGGCTGCTTATACTGAGCAAAGTGCACAGGAAGGAGCAGAGTGGAATGTGGAAGGGCTGGCAGAAAGATAAGTGAGTCTTGTTCTTTAGCTTTAGGTGAGAATGACAACCATAGAAATTTGGAAAAAAGGGGCTCAAGTGTTAACCTTTTCTTTGTTTCCGTCTTGTCTTGTCCTGTCTTGTCTTGTCTTGTCTTGTCTTGTCTTGTCTTGTCTTCTCTTCTCTTCTCTTCTCTTCTCTTCTCTTCTCTCTCTTCCTCCTTCTCCTCCTTCTCTTTCTCTTTCTCTTTCTCTCTCTTTCTCTTTCTCTTCATTTTTATTTTTTATTTTTTATTTTGGAGAGGGAGAAGGGAAGAGAAAAGATAGGGCCCCAACCAGGAATCAAACCAGTAACCTTTTGATTTGTTTGCAAGACGATGCCCAACCCACTGAGCCATGCCAGCTGGGGCCCAAGTGTTAACCTTTTATGAACTACAATGGCTGGTGATGATTTAGGCATCACAGTGATAACTCTTAGTGGCAGTACATTTTCTTGAGCCCTTTTGTCACTTTTACTTAAGTCTCTAAACTAAAATTGTTTACTCCATTTCCACCATTAACAGTCTATGGCTAATATTTCCTATTATTTCTAAGATATCTTCTACTCACTTGATTTGTCTTGTCTTTGGTTTTACGGATACATAATTTTCTGCCATCATACCTATCCATGCACTACCATAACTAGTGTCCTTGTTTCTCAACATTAAAGGAAGGTATTCTAGGCATTGACATTGATATGTTTAATCCAAAATACTCTTCAAACAGTAAGATTTTCTTGGTGTAGTCAAAACTTACACAATGGTTATCATGGATTATAAATCTAGATAGATGGAAGGTCCAATGATGTGAATTATGTATGCATTTAGAGTGTTGATAGGAATTCATGTAAAGTACATATCCACCAGGAATCTTCCAGAATGTTTTGATGACTTTGTTGGGTTATTCAAAGGACATTTCATCTAAGGATGGCATTTCCTATATTTATGGCAGCATATTTTCTTTGAAATAGGTGTTGCTCCAACCAATATGTTAAGAAAGTATGCTTCTGTGCCAAATAGAGATGGATTGATCTTTCTATTTATTTTCTCAGTTTTTCCTGATGATTTTGGCTTTTACATTTCCCAAATTGGAAGGCCTGTGTATTTTTCTTTGGTTTATTTAACAGAATGAACTTCATTCCCTTGGTAGCAGGTTTCTAGAGATGGTTTCTATTCTTTAATTCCTTTAATATCCACCAGTAGACCACATTCACTTGGCAATGGACAGAGGCAGCTTGCTAATACCAGGGTAGCATATTACCAAATTGCTTCAGAGGGAACTGTTACTTGGAACCAGGGACTCCTGGGTAAGGCTAAATCAAATCAAACAGAAATCAGTGAAAGCTCATGGAGCAACATATAACTAGATATATAAAGAAGAGGAGCATGAAAGTACACTTCATTTGTGACATTAGTGATACAATGAGTGTTTGAAGTTGTGGGCAATAGATGGAAAGACATAATAAAAGATGTCCTCTTTTGTTATGTGGCACTGGACCCAGTTCTGTATTATTAGTTCTCAATGTGCCTTAGTCAGTGGAGTGTTTGTATGTGTTGGGGTTCATCCAGCTAGTAATAATAGTCTACCCCATTTACCTACCTACCTATATATTTTTTTCATTATTTATTAAGACTTTATTTTTTAGAACAATTGTAAGTTCACATCAAAATTAAGGGGAAGGCACAGAAATTTTTTACATATTTCCACTGTCCCCACACATGAATATCCCCCCACATTATCCAAATTTCCCATCAGAGTGGTATATTTGTTAAAATTGATGAACCTATTTGATGCATCATAATTGCCCATGGATGGGCAAAAGTAGGTTTACAGATGTTCATATGGAAAATAATGGAATAATGAATAAATAGTAATACAAGAATAAACTGTTTCATGCCCTCACAACTGCAAACCTACTTTTGCCTACCCCTGGAAATAGTGACATGTCTCTATCAATATGGTATCATACATAGTATTTTCACTGCCCTAAAAATCCTCTTTGTTCTACCTATTCATTCCTACCCCCAATTTTTTTTAACATTTTGAAAACATTTCCAAATATATTATTGTACCCCACTCTACAAATCTTTCAAGTGTTATATTCTTTTGATGGATTAGCAAATCAAAGTGCATACAGATTATACAGTTAGTGATAAATCTAGTGGAAAACCCAATCTCTTAATTCCAAAATATCCCAGCCTGTGCTTTGTTTATCAGTGAATAAATGGAGAAGGTTAATGTTAAATCATTTCCTTGCACACGGCTGAGACAAATTCATGGCTTTAGGGTCCCTAGAAGTAATTTTCTATACAGCCATCCTTTAAAAACTGAATTTGAAAGACACCCACAGTTGTTGGAAGGGGGGAAGAGTTGCCATCACATGGTATTCATTTGCAAGGATCAGATTTTCCTGAGTCAGAAGGGGTTTAAAATATCTTCCAAATGCTTGGGAATGGGTTCAAATTGTTGTAGAAATGCAATGGAAAAGTGTGATTGAGCTCGAGTATTTGTTCTATTCTTCAATAGGTTACTTTCCTGCTATTCTTTCTCTTAGTTTTTCCCTTTGAAAACTTCTCACCTATAAGAGGAATCTAATGAACAAAATAAACTAACAAACAAAATAGAACTACAGACGTGGAAACATGGAACAGACTGACAGTGACCAGAGTGGAAGAGTGAGGGGGATAAAGGGGAAGGGACTAGTCAGACAACATGTATGAATTGCCTGTGGACATGGACAACAGTGTGGGAATTGACTGCAGGAATGGGGGGTGGGATGGGCAGAGGAGGGCAAAGGGTGAAAAATTGGGACAACAATAAGGGAATAACAATAAAAAATCTTCAAAAAATTATCTCTTAATAGAAAGTATTTGAAACCCTTATTTTGACTTATCAGAGTAAACACATTTAACAATGTATGTTTTTTTGTTTGTATATTTGCAGTTAGCTAAGCTATGCTCATTTTTTTTTGTATTTTATAATTATTTACTAACTGGTCACCAAGAGTAAGCAATGAAGTAGAACTAGAATCTATGAGACACTTGAAGGAAAATAGAAGGGCCCTGCCCTTAAGTGGTTTATGAGATAATGCCCTCAAATGGGGCAAGAACTTTGTCTGGCTTCCCATTGTGTAACTCCTGCTCTTAGTTATAAAATAGGGCCTGGCATGTGATAATCATTCAGTAAATATCTGTTGAATGAATGAATGAATATACAAGATCTTTCTGGAAAAAGTCCAGCCAATGTTAATATAACCAGAATAGTTTGCATAATATCAGTGTTACTTGGCAGCCAAGGAGAGTGGACTGGAATGTGCATGTATGAACAATGTTGACTTCACTGGACTAGTCAGTGGGGGCGGTAGATGCCATTGAGTGAGCATGTGTACTGTGTGGTCATGCACTCAAAATGAGTGAATAGAACAATGAATCTACATCAAATTTTGCATTAAGCTTGAACATTCCTCCATGGAAACTATTTGGATGATTCAGAAGGCTGCAGCTATGAGCAACTGGCAGTTGGCAGCTTCATCATGGTAACGTGCCTGCTCATGCATCACGTCTCATGCAGAATTCTTTGGTGAAACATCAAATCCCCCAGGTGACTCACCCCTCTACAGCTCAGATCTGGTGCCCTGTGACTTCTGGCTTTTCCCAAAACAAAAATCACTTTTGAAAGAGAAGAGATTTCAGACTGTAGGTGAGATTCAGGAAAATATGACAAAGCAGCTAATGGGAGAACTGTGTGAAGTCCCAAGGTGCCTACTTTGAAGGGGACTGAGGCATCATTGTGCTGTATACAGTGTTTCTTGTGTCTTGTAACTTCTTCAATAAATGTTTCTATTTTTAATATTACATGCCCAATTCCTTCTGGATAGACCTCATCATATATATTAAATAAATCTTATGAAATGATTGCTTATAGTGTACACACTATGTATGAGATGTTCTAGGGAAAAACAAGGAAGGACTCCTGTAGAATTTATTAATATGTTAAGAAAAGATAAAATGACCAGGCTGATGCAAAGGTTGATCACTTGCATTGTAGGCCTGGTTAAATTTTAAAGCAGTAGGAGCCTAGAATATTGTTCAAAGGCATTTTTAAGAGGCATTTTACAGGCATTTTTAAGAGGCATACTTAGGCTGGACAGGGGACAATTAGATAGTAGACCATGGGTGAATTGAAAAGCATTAAGTGGTTTGAGATACATGGGTGAGAAAGAAGAGCTCTTGTCCAAACAAATGAGAGAGGAGAAATAAAAGTGTCTTGGATATAGCAGTTACCTAATCAATACTGCTTGAATGGATATACTAGTAGTAGATTTCTTTTCTTCTTTAATAAGGCAGTTTGATAATGTACTACTTGGGGGACTCTGTTATAGCAACTGTAGGATGGATGGATTGTGTGTGTGGATGTGTGTGCTTGTGTGTAGATGGGAGAGGGTAACTGAAAGTAAGGAGATATGTTATAATAACTTAGTTATGAAATAAGGATTTAAACTGTGTAGGCTATAAAATATAAGGAAATAAAAGAATGTGAGATATGTTAGTTAGAATTAAGACATAGTGATAGATAAGATATGGTGGACAAAGGAAAGAATGGAATAGCAATTCCAAAATTTTGAGACTGAAAAGGTAAATAATGATAATGACTAAACTATCCAGCTGTTTGGGGGAAAGTGAAAGCAGTCTGGAATATATTAAGTGTCCAAGTGAGAAATCTTACACTCAACTTGAGTTCTATGATGAAAGAGATCATGATAGCCTTAAAAACAGGAATAAAAGTAACTGTTGAAAATATGGCATGATGGAGATCTCCAATAGTGCTGAGGTATAGAACAGAGTTTCTCAAGTTCAGCATTATTGACATTTGGTGGCAGATAATTCTTTTTTTCTAAGGAGCTGTCCTGTGCACTGTGGGATATTTAGCAGTATTCCTGGCTTCTACCCACAAAATGCCAGTAGCAACCTACCCCCAGCTGTAACAACCGAAAATGTCTCCATACATTGCTAAATGTTCCCTGGAGGGAAAACTGTGCCCAAATAAGAACTATTGGTATAGAGGCAAAAGAGTAAACTACCATAAATTGGACTTTTGGGGTATAGCAAAAGGTGAGGGGTAAAGTTGGAAGGAAAGGTGGGTCTAAATGATTAAGACAGAAAGTAAGAGTGATTTAAGGGACCACAATAGGAGAATATAGAATTAGGAAAAGCAAGGAAAAGGGGGCTTTGCAAGTTTTTGAAAATTGGCATTTGGTAAGAAAATTTGAATGGATGGAATGATGTCTCCAATTTGCTGAGTATATAGAGGGAATTTGGTTTAAATGATGGATTTACCTCACTGCTTCTAGGGACCCATGGCCACCCATCTCTAGACCTGAGTCCCCACCTTGGCTTTAGAAACATTTCAAGTGAACTTTTATTTCCTTGAACACTGAAAACAGAGAAATAAGTCATCTAAGATCCCATGGAAACTATACACATTTATGTTCTGTCTCTTGCATGCATATGCCTGTATGGAATTCTAGGGTCCCATTTTCTCTAGTTCTCCTACATACTGGTTAGTGTTGAAGGTTAAAGGAAGAAGCTTAGATTCATAGAATATTTGTGAATTAAAAGGCTATTAGAGAACATCTGAAAGCATCTGTTTAGCCCAGTATTGTTTAAACTTCTTAAAACCTAGTGCACAGGGTGTTTCTAAGAGGCAGAATGTCATATCTAAAGGTAATGAGGGATGAAATACCATGGGGTCCTCATGAATCTTTTAAGTTATGTAACCATGCTCAAGTATTAAGTGTGAGAAAAATGAAGGAGTGAGGTAAAATGGGAGTTCCATTCTCTGGGGAAGATAGACAACATACAAATAATATTCATTCTAAGAGTTAGCAATCTCTTTTGAAAATGGAATTTTATGTAAAACCCCAATATATAAAATACATATCAAAGGACCCACCATAGTGACCTCTGAAGCACTCCACAGAACTAGTACTCTGGAACAGTTTGAAAATCATTCCAGGGCCTGACAATCTATCTGTAAAGGACTGGAGAGTATTTCCAGTTATGTGGATCATACAGTTTCTTTTACAAACGGAACTGGTCATCACTGCCATTACTGGAGGAAGACAGCCATAGCCAATCCATAAGTGAATGGGCATGGCTGGATTTGGCCTGCTGCTGACTATTTCGATTTGCTGAGTCCTAAAACCTCCCTCACTTTTTACAAATGGGGACTCTGGAGCTGAAAACAGGTAAGCATATTACGATTAAGAGTAGAGCTAGGACTAGAATCCTCCCCTCCCCTCCCCTCCCCTCCCCTCCCCTCCCCTCCCCTCCCCTCCCTCCCCTTCCCTTCCCTTCCCTTCCCTTCCTCTTTCTTTCTTTGTTTCTTTATGACAGGGAGGGAGAGAGGAATAATCAATTTTTATTGTACCGCTTATTTGTATATTCATTGGTTGATGCTTGTATATGCCCTAACTGGAGATTGAACCCACAACCTTGGTGTATCAGGGCGATGCTCTAACCTAGTGGCATACCCAGCCAGGGCAAGAATTATCTTTTTCTATCCTTATTTATCTAGAGATTAAGCATTTACTAGGTGATCATGGTGTTTATGAGTGCACTGCACTCTTTCTTCTTTTAAAGAAGGCAGAGGAATTATACCAGCAACAGAGGTCCTTGTACCTTGTGGGGACATCATCCCAGTGGCAAAGAAAGAAAGTGTAATGGCATTTTTCTGGGTCTGCTTTGTGGAAGTTGTCTGGTCTGCATGCCTATCTTCAATCAACTCAGAAAACTGTCTGGTCCTTTATTGTTTTTCCCTTCCAGAAGGGTGGCTCAACTATAGAATTTTCTGAGGATGCTTTTGATAGATACTGACGTTTTATTTTGCAAGAAAGGCAGAGCATGGAGAAAGTTACCTGACTCTAGACTGCTTATTTTTCAGTTCTCTGAGCTTACATCGCAGTACTTTACCATCAAGGCAAGAACTACATGCTATGTAACTTTAATTGCCTTTAAATATAACTGCTGTAAGCCTCTGTAATTATAGTTAACATTCTTTGCATTAACATTTCACTGCTCCCCTAGAGTTTTCAGAGTGATTCACAAATAAACACATTCAACTTTAAATAGCTTATGAGGATTATAGAACCCAAAAGGTGAAAGATAGAGGATATATCCTGCTTTCCAATTATTTGAAGCTTAGCAAATTGGAAAGTAGAGGCATCCATGGCCTAAGGTCTTCATCACCCTAGTCAGTGTTGTTACCAGTAAGTAGTTATGGATCCAAGGAAAGGAAGGTTTAAGCTTATTGAGGCAAAGAGAATGATAATTTTTGTTTGTTTGTTTTACTTCTTAGGAAGAGGGCTAATGGATAAAAAAAACCTAGATTAATAACTCATCTCATCTGGTTTATAAGGTTAGATTGAATTAGACCTCAGAATGAGAGGAAATCTCAAGAAAGTCTAGAAAAATATTTGAAGTTTCTTTTCTCAGTCACTTAGGGAAAACATACCATGGGGCTGCTACGAACATAAAATACAGGTTTTCTTTTACCTGGAGAAAGTTCAACAATTGTAATTTGAGGAGAGGGCAGTTATAAGACAGGTGAGTTCCCCATTAGAACATACCATTGGTGTCTGACTGGGCATTCTATATAGTATTGATTAGGACTAATTACCATTAATCAGTTACCTGGTTTCTGCAATGGGGAAGTCAGGTTTTGCTGTCTTGGCCCCAGCTAAATGGGTATCGGCAATGCTGGTAGAGAGCTCAAGGGCTTAAGAATTTGTTGAAGGGTTACAGCTTAGCTGAATTTTTGAATTTCCTTTTAATTCACTTATCAATAATGTTTTCAGATTTAAATCATAATAGTGAAAGTATCCCTAACCCCAGCTTCCATGAAAATGATGATGACAATTGGAAAATTTTCTGCTTTATAAAGAGTCCATGGGTTGATTTCATTAGCAAGAAAGGTATTCTACAAGTCTTATAAAATGCATATCTGTTTATTTAGTAACAAATTGGTAAGGATGCACGTTCCCCTGTCTTCTTAGCTGTTGAGGGTGTGTATACATTCTTTAAAGGGAGCCACTCTTTCCTTCATTGCCATGGAGCCAGGATTTGGCTTGTAAGTTTCATGGGTACAAGAATTTAAATTCTTAGTCCCAGCCTACTTCTGCCTTTGCTTTCAGATATGGTTCATAGGCTTTCAGAGAGGAAGAAGGCCTCAGAGAGGCTTTCTTATTTGACTTAGTTAGCTTTAGATTTGATTTATTAATTTGAGTCTTTAGGAGTCTTTAAAGGTGTCAGAAAAAATGGTTGAAAGATTATAGTCCAATATTATCAACTAAGGCAAGGCTCATGTGTGAGGCAGAAATTGCAAATGATCTCTGTTCTAATAAAAGGTAATGACCAGGAGTTAAAAAAAAAAACAATTATAGACTCTTTGTATTTTCAACAATTGACCACCCTTTTTCTCTCACTAGGAGAGGAGACTTCTTCATAAAAGGGGTGTGAGCTTCCTTCCCATGCCAGTTTTTTTTCCCTGGAGAGTCGTCGTTGTCGCCGTCGTCTTCTTCTTCCTTCTTCCTTCTTCCTTCTTCCTTCTTCCTTCTTCTTCCTTCTTCTTCCTTCTTCTTCTTCCTTCTTCTTCTTTTTTAGCATTTCTCTATTGTAATGACCAAAGTAAGATATACCTTCCCTCAGAATATTTCAGTTTGAAATTAAGAGCAAAGGTGAGGACATCCAAAATAGGAATCTTAGGAGCTGGCCATGTACTATTATTTCCATCAGTAGAGTGTATCTTTCACTCTACTACTAGAAAAAGATATGAAGGAGGAAGAGTTTAAAAAGGAGCCCCTAATTCCTATCCCTTGTCACATTCTCTGTGTGATAAATTCAAGGCAGTCTGCTACTCATCATGAAAAACCTCGTGATTTACTCTTTTAGAGCTGGACAGGAAAAGATCTAAAGAAAGGGCTGGATTGGGGGACAGGAAGCTGCATAACTGATCTTGTTCTCTTTCCTTGAATCTTGTGATGGCCTGAACCTGGGTTTTCAGCTGAAAAAGAAGCAGGTGTATGTAGATAAGGTGGAGAAGATGCAGCAGGCCCTTGTACAGCTCCAAGCAGCATGTGAGAAACGTGAGCAGCTGGAGCACCGTCTCCGGACACGACTAGAGAGAGAACTGGAATCCCTCAGAATTCAACAGGTTTGGAAAACTTGAACATTCCTGATTGCTCATTTTTTTTCCTTGGTGTTTGACATGAAGACAAAAAACAAACAAACAAAACAACAACAACAACAAAAAAACACCTCATGCTCATCTTTAGGATTTTTGCCCCACCTGATCTTACTCCACAGTGCCTCCTAATTGTGAAGATGAAGCCTGCTTACTTAGCTTCCAATCCCAGCAAAATCCTTAATGCTATTATTTTGCACCTTTTATTTTTGCACATGAACCCCAGAAACAGTAGACTCAATAAGAAGTGAAGATGCTATACAAACAGACTCCTAATCATTTTAGAATTGGAAATGGTCTGTAGAATCATCTGGTCATACCCCTCCTCATTTTCACGTGAACAAAAACCAAGACCAAAAAAAGTTGTATCATTCACTGAAAGTCAAACAACAAGTCAGGGGCAAGGTAAAGACCACAACCTAGATTTGTACTTCCCACTTTCATTGTGTACCATACAGGCAGTTAGGGATTGTGGTTTGTAAAACATTGATCCACTTTCTGAGCAGCATGACAATTTGATATGGCAAGCTTTTTACCTGATTAAGGGAATTTCATATTCAAGCCCAAGACAGACAGTCCTGTGGGCTTAGGAGGAAAAAATTCCTTTTGCTTTGGAATCAGAATCCAAACTGAAGTGGCTTGGGCAGTAATCCTTTTCAAATACAGGGACTCTTCAGATGGGACTTGTTCACCATGCTTCTTCCACTAATCTGAGAGGTCTCGGCATCTCCCCCAACAGCGCCAGGGAAACTCTCAGCCCACCAATGTTTCGGAATACAATGCTGCTGCACTGATGGAGCTCCTTCGTGAGAAGGAGGAGAGAATCTTGGCCCTGGAAGCTGATATGACTAAGTGGGAGCAGAAGTATTTAGAAGAGAACGTGATGAGACATTTTGCTCTGGATGCTGCTGCAACTGTAGCTGCTCAGAGGTAAGTACTTTGCTGGTGAAGTCACTCCTTGAAGGGCAGAGGGTGGGTATTGGGTGTTGGGGAGAACGGAAAGTTGACTGATTAATAGATTTTTCCAGTGTGTTCTTTTTTCTTCCATAATGTTCTGTTTTTCATCCCAGTTTCTGCTTAAGTGTTTTCTTTCATCTGGTTATGCAGGAACTAAATGACTATAGGGGCAGAGGGTCAGGGATTTGAAAATGAAAGTTACATATAAACTTGTTGGAGTCATAGTTCAGTTTTCCTCAGGAGCCAGAACAATTATAGATGGGACCAACTGAACATTTGCACACCTACTTTGCCAGAGCCACAATTTCTTTCAGCCACATGTGTAGGTTTTTTTGTTTAGTCCCCAAACTGGAGTAAAAAGCTCTCCAGAGAAATGCCACTCAGAAGTGAAATGTCTTTCGGGAGTGGCTGCTGCCATTTGATAGCTCTGGCTCATCCAAGGTATGCCAAAGGCTATGCTTAACGTGAATCCATCCCTGCCCTTTGAGAAAGTCTATATTTGAAGGCTACATTCTCTGTGTCCATGAGTCTATCACATGTAAGCCATCACATTCTATTTGATAAAGGAGGGAAAGTGGCAGGAGGATTTAAAATATATTTTTACTTATTTGTTCCCCTTTTCACAGTATAAGTATTGATTTTTGATATTTGGAGGAAACAATGTCCTAATCTAGTTTTCCTGGCTCTCTGCTGTTCATAATCATTAGTTGGGAAGAATGAAACAATGACAAACACTAGATACAAACTGAGATGATATGGGTTGTGAAGATAAAGACAGAGCATTGATCTGAGTTGGTATTTAAGGTGGGCTATGGCATATTGCACCCAGCTAGGTCTCTATCCAGAAAGTTACTAAGAACCACAGTGTTGTTTTTAATATTCTCCTGAACATAGTGAGCTGAAAGAGTCTGGAAATGCTTGCCACACTTTGAGCTGGGATGTGTGTGTGTGGAGGGGACAGTTGATACACTTAGTTTTGAGTCTCTCTTGTGCCAAATCAGAGGGAGGTCAGCTTAAGAGCTGGACTGGTAGTTTGTAAAAACCTATTCCCATTTCTCCAGGAAGACATCATACATTTTTCTGATGTGCTCTACCTGTTTTCAGATATCCTCTGTAAACCATAAATAGATTAAAATCACCTATGTCTTGATTTTGGGTTCCTCATGGATTTAAGCTTACCTGTCTTTGTTTCTTGAGAACAGTGTGCTCAGTACATTCCAGTGTAGCGACAGAGTGCATAGAAACCCCTGCTATGCTAGAAAATGGTTGAGAAGTTTGTAGGTAGAGTAGAAGCAGAATTTATTCTAAGTTTAGCTCCTTACTCCCAAGGAAACACCTGTG
Organism: Phyllostomus discolor; assembly: GCF_004126475.2. Lineage (NCBI taxonomy): Eukaryota > Metazoa > Chordata > Mammalia > Chiroptera > Phyllostomidae > Phyllostomus > Phyllostomus discolor. Next base: position 49,206,880 of record NC_050198.1, read on the forward strand.
CCCAGCACTTGTTCAGAATTTATTCAGGAAACCCTAACACCAAAAAGTTGATTTAAGGTAGTTTTGTTATCTTTGGGCAGAAACTTAGAAAGATATGGTTCATGAAGTTAGGCAGTGTGAGAAAATGTTGAAAAGCCAGGATTCTTTGTACTGGGTGGTTCACTGCTGAAACTGACTTCAGAATAAGACCCCAGGTCAAGATGCAGGAAAGTGTGAGGAGGTTGTCACTGGGGCCTGGTATGAAGAAACAACCCCCCTTTCCTTCCTTCCTTCCTTCCTTCCTTCCTTCCTTCCTTCCTTCCTCCCTCCCTCCCTCCCTCCCTCCCTCCCTCCCTCCCTTCCTTCCTTCCTTCCTTCCTTCCTTCATTAGGAGAAACCCCTTTCAAATGGTTTTCTTTCCAGAATCTGTTGGCTCCCACAAAGTAGATTTAATTTAAATTGAATTCCTTTAAATCACCAGGTAGAAAGTTTTCTGTTTTCAGTGAAATGTACATGCTTATTATTTAATACAAAAACAGCCAGTTCCCTTTTAGTAGGAACACCTTATGATAGTTCCTCAGGCAAATGTTTCATATTGGTTCTGTGTGCCTTTTGCATGCCTATTATTCCAACCCATGGGAGAGATTGACAGATTGTATTCAAATTCCTGTAAAAAAAAAGAAAGAATTGGGCTAGATGATTTTTTTTCAAATCCTTTCATTTCTAGAATTATACTGTGTTTACAAAAATAGTATCCTTTAATGCCCTGCCATAGACATTGGTTTCCATGTCTTACTTTTTTCCTTTATAAGATTTCAAATTTGGAAAGTAACATTCAGAAAACTTTAGTTCAGAAACTGTGGGCTCTTCTGCCTTCCCTTCCAACATCCTCCACTATTCCTTTTCTGTCTGATGGTTTCACTCTCCCTCCACCAAGCTCTAAATATATGTATTGACCAAGATCTGCTCTTTTTTGTGGTAAAAGCTTTATACAGTATTCTATTTTCTTCCAAAATAATTTTTAAATGCCCAGGATATTGGCTGCAGATGGAGAGTGGCCAACATATATTTCAGTAAGAAAGGAAGGGGGGAAAAAGAAAGGAAAGAGAAATCTATAATTGAGATTCCTAAATCTAATGCCCCATTTTAATGGCATGCTTGGGTTCTATGTATGAGGTGTCCCACCTAAACACTGAATTTATTTATAAAAAATGTGTATGTATTCTTACATGTTTCAACTTTAGTCGCCTTCAAAATATTCCCCATTTGATGCAGTATACCTATTGAGACTTTTTTTCCAGTGCTCAAAACAGTTTTTTAAATAAATATTTTATTGTTGTTCTATTACAGTTGTCCCAATTTTTCCCACTTTGCTTCCTGCACCGTTCCCTGGCTTCCACCGTCAATCCCCACCCTGTTGTTCATTTCTGTGGGTCATTCATACATGTTCCTTGACTTGTCCCTTTCCCTTCTTTCCATCCTTATCCCCCTCCTCCCTCCCCTCTGGTCACTGTCAGCCTTTGTTGTTGTGTCCATTAAGTTCCTCTTATAGGTGAGATCATATGGTATTTGAACTTGTCATCAATTTTGATACCTTTTAGTGCTTCTGTTGTTTTTTGTTTAACCTCTTCAACATCAGCAAACTGTTTCCCTTTGAGGGCTTTTTTCTTCCAGGGAAACAAAAAATAGTCTCTTGGGGAAAGATTGGGTGAGTAGGGAGGGTAGAACATTGGGGTCATGCCATTTTCGGTCAAAATCTGCTGAACAGTTGAGATGGATACCAGGCCAGCGGCATCCATTGCTGCAGATGCTCGTCAAAACACGAGGAAAACATACATATGGACAACTGAGTCCTGTAGAGAAATAGATACAAAACAGCCACTCTCTCTAGTGGAGAGCGCCTTGGCCACCCTCTCTAAGTGGAGAGCGCCTCATTCTCCTGCTCATGCAGGCTTTTATTAAACATACTGATACAGTTTTTTAACTACAGTCTGACCAGGAAGATAAAACAAGTAGTTAGCTTTGAAAGGGAGTGGCAGATCTTGTGCTGGGATTCTGGGCTTTTGGGGTTTTATCATTTAAAAAGACTACAGGACCTAAAAGACTAGTTTCATTTCCTGCCAGTGCCTTCATATTCTAATTAAAGAGCATCCTCCAGCAAGAAGATCTTACAGGATCTTTCATATTCTGTGTCTCAGGTCTGATTACCCCAGGGGTCCTCTGACTCTGGTCTGGACTGCACCACCCCTGTTATTTCCACAGGCCTGAGTCAGGCTGAGGAGGCAAAGGCAGCGGGAAGACTTGGATTTCTCACAACTAAGAACAAGGACTCAGGCTTTGACGAAGCCCGAGGGGGCAGGGGTCAATGTCACCCCTTCATTTCCACAGCCCCCCAAGTGCTTCCCTGAGGCCTCCAAGTGATCATGCCTGCCTTAGGCGATTCACCCCATGGGAAATCTTACCCATCATTGGCTAACTGATCAAGTACTGGGGGCTGGCACAGAACAGGTAGTGTCCATGCCAGAGAAATAAGTTTTGTCTCCTTAGTGTCTCCTAGTTCAGAGGCCTCTTACTCAACCTTAGCCACAGGAAGTTACAGTTTCCTGAGACCAGGCAGGGTGGACCTCAACAAATACTCAGCATGGTGTGGGCAGGTACACTCTTAAATCACCCAATATGAAATGGGCAAACACATTGAAAGAGTCTTCAAAAAAATTCACTGAAGCCAAAAATACCCTGTCACTACAACACCAGCTGGTACACTGATACAGATGGGTTCCTAGAATACTCACCTAATGGGGGAAGCCTGTTCTACAAGGGGCCTGCCCTCTGGAAGATAATTCCAGTTTTGGGGGGGTTCCCCTAGTATTCTGCTAATATCTCACACTTAATATATTCCTATGATAACAGCTCATATGTAAATAACAGTTTGCATGACTATGACATTTTTTTTCTTCTTTCTTAAAAAGACTTTATTTATCTTTAGAGAGAGGGGAAGGGAAGGTGAAGGAAAGGGAGAGAAATATAAATGTGTGATTGCCTCTCATGTGTCCCATACTGAGAACATGGCCCGCAGCCCAGGCATATACCCTGACTGGGAATCGAACCAGTGACCCTTTGGTTTGCCAGCCCACGCTCAATCCACTGAACTACACCAGCCAGGGCTGACATGCTGTTTGGATGGTATTATTGGTAGTTGTAGAATTTTTTCAATTAAGGTATTATTTGCATATTAAAAATTCACCTATTATAAGTATATGGTTTGATGAATGTTAGTAATTGTATGCACTTATGTAGCCACCACCACAACCAAAACAGTAGACACATTCTAAAGTATCTTTGTTCCTTTTTAACTGAATCCCTTCTTCCCACACCTGCCCCCCAAAAGCTTATCTGCTTTTTGTCATTATAATTTTGCCTTTTCTAGAATGTCATATGAAAAGAGTCATATAGTATGTACTCTTTTTGCTTGACTCCTTTCTCTCAGCATAATTATTTTGAGATTCATCCAAGTTGATGCATGTATCAATGGTTTATTCATTTTTATTGCTGAATAGTACAGATTTATCACAGTTGTTTATCCATTCACTTGATGATGATATTCGAATTGTTTCCAGTGTTTAGCCTTTGCAAATAATAAAATACAGATTTTTAACATAGGGATAGACAACTATCTTTCCTCAGGAGAGAATACATATTAGGTGATTTATTTATACCCCTTCCAACAGTTTGATTCTGTGAAGTCAGAAAGATGTCAAAGCAAGAAATCACATGGAGTATTTACTATATGAGGTACTCTTCTAAGCACTTTACAATTACAGAGGCATAGTTTAAATAGTTTGCCCAAGATCACATGCAGCTATCAAGAGACAGAAGAAACAGGATTTAAATCTACATTCTTGACACCTTAAACCACTATACTCTGCTCCCAGAGTCTCCCAGATATTGATGATTTCAAAGATAATGAAATAGGGATTATTACCTGTTCAAGAGTTGCTATTTGAAGCTTATTATTTAGTCACTTAAAATATTATAAATACTCACATAATAGGGCCTATAGTATGACTCTGTATTATTGTGTCCCTAGAGATTCCTCTCTAAATGCTTAATATAGATGAGGAAAATTATTATCAAATAGGAGTTCAATCCCAGAAGAACTGAGTTGGCAGTGCAGATTTTTAGTTTCAGTTCACAAACAGTGAATTTATTTTGGAAGAGCAGTAAAAGGATAAAAGATAGATCAGCCATGTAATTTATGAGCTTACATTTATTAAGTCAGGTTGTTACCTTTTTCAGAATGTTCAGGTTTTATTTTTATTTTGGGCAAAGTAATCCTGGAAAAAGAAGGAAGAAAGGGAAACCAGGAGAAAGAAGCTGGTTACACACATTATGTGTGTCTACCTTTTCCTTCATTGTAGACCTTTCTCAGTTTCCATCCTCAGCTTTTTTCCCATTCTCCATTGTCTTAGTTATCTTGTTCTGTACTGTAGCTTCAAATAGTAACTCTGATATCTCTAGAATTAAAGTTAGAATTTGCAACAACTTGTTGGATATTGCTATATGTCATTTATGTGACACCTTAATTCCAGTGTACCTAAAATCAAAGCCCATTATAGTGTTTTTTGAAAAAAAATCTCTCCTCAGTTTTCTATCTCAGAAAATGTGTGGTATGCCATCTAGTGTAGTCATTTGATTAGAAACAACAAAGTTCTTACTCATTCTTCCCTCACCCTAACATACGAATTTAAATAGTCTCCAAGTTCTAGCAAATGTGCCTTCTATATAGTCTGTTTCCATTTTCCCTTGCCACTTCACTGGTTCCTGTTTTCATTATCTCTTGCTGGGATTATTACAATATAACCGTTCTGACCAGTCTTCCTGAGTCTAGTATTATTGCTTCTCTAATCCCTCCAACACATTTCAGGAGGAGATAATGCTATCATACTAACACACAGCTTGGATCCTTGCATTCGTCCTGAAAAGCTCTAATTATTTTCAGTGCCTGTTGGAGTAAAGTCCAAACTCATTTCTGTAATCGTTAATTATTAACTTTTTTGTCTCCCCATACAAGTTTCCTGCAGCCAGGGACTAGTCTTATTCATGTCTAGCCACTCCCCAGCCTCCTAGTAACTTCTTCTATAGCACTACACTCATGGTTGAGTTCACATGTTAAATAAACAAAACGATGTTACCTATATGAAAAGATGAACTTGAAGTTTAAATGGCCACTTGATGTTTCAATTAGGAAGTCATAGATGACATTTTAGAGAGCAATGTAAGTAATGTGATGGGGATAACTGTTTTGGAGAAAGGAAGGAGCAAGAAAATGACTAGAGAGATAATTGCCAGAAACTGTTTACTTCAGAATTGGAGATGGGAGATGGCAAATTCAGAGATATAGGGTTTGAGATTTGCAAGTTATGTTTTCAAGCTTGGCATTTTTTCTACTGATGTGCATAAGGATTGTCTCACAGTATTGGAAGTTAGTAGGTAAAGTTGCTCCTTCAAACTTTGTGCTTACTTGCTTTGGCCTAAGTCATTTGCTTAGTAGCCCATCTTTTAGAAAGAAGATTGATGTTGAAGGCTGTCCTGGCAGCTCTATATGAATTCAATAAGTGCCCCACATTTTCAGGCTCTATTCCTGAGGAGCTCACAGTGTTCATATCAATTAGCTGGCAGGGTTCTGAATCCTGTAAATGGTCTTTTATGCAATGAACATGGCAGTGAGCCAGCACTGGCTTCCCTAGTGACAAACCATATGCTCAAGTTCCCAGTGTCCATAGATACCATGCACTTTTTAGAGAGGTCTGGCTTGGAAGCCTCAGCCATCACCTTGGAACTCTGTACTGCAGGAATTGCCAGAATTATACCAAGAGCTGAAATTCTTTCAAGTCATACTCTTTTGAATGCTATTCACCTTCTACATATACTTTTCTCTCTTAATAATATATAACTTTGTTGAACGCTTTTAGTCTGTCTGGCATACTTCACTTTCATTTCCTAAAGATCCCATGAGATATAGGCACAATTACTATTTCCATTTTACATCTGAGGAGACTGAGACTTCAAATAGTTAACTGACTTCCTCAATTCATAGAGTTTGTTAGTGGCAGTGTATTTGGGAAGGCTGGGACTTGACCCTGGTGTGGACTATAGTCAAAGCTCATGCTCTCAACCCAATACAATACCAGTTCTTCTTGGGTACTTTGAACACAAGGGTGATTCCCAGTAGGTCTTCAAGTATGTGAACTGCACCAGAACAAGTGTAGAATTTTGAGATGCTAAAAATTTTGAATTTAGCAAATCATGAGAGCCATTGTAGTCCTTTCCCTTCTTGCTCTCCAATTATTTCCATATTCAAACAAATTGTTTCAGTCTTGCATATAAGGCACAAGTGTTTGGAGGAATAGTATTTTTGCAAGAGCACACCAAAATATCCTAACTTTCTGCCTCTTCATTCCACTGCCCCTTTACTTTCATCTGCACTGGTCACAATCTCCAAGTTAAGACAATACAACTAGCTGCCAGCAGAAAATATGCCTGGAGTTCTCCCACAGATGTGCATTCTCATAGGAAATATAATGAAACAGTGCCAGGTCATTGTTTTCCCAGCCTATTGTCTGATTTCCTTTGAGAGCAATATAATTACACCAATATTATTCCTAGCCTCTTTTCCTTTTCAAAGTTATTCAAATAAGGTCCAGTTTTCTTCATTTTGTTTTCTTTTTTCTCTACGGCTAGTTGTAAATGAACTAAAGGAACATGCATGACCTGACTTATAACAGGATGAAAGATTTCCATATGTTTTTTGACTTGTGGTATTTAGGCATCAGCCTTACCCATGGGCTAGACCCATTTCTTTTTCTCCTCTCTCTCTCTTACACACACACACACACACACACACACACACACACTTTTTTTATTAATTATTCTTTGAGTCAGTGATCTGAGACACTTTAAGATAGAACATGATGATCTCTCATGCTGTTGGGATGCTGGAAAGAGAACAGTCGGAGGAGACTCAATGGTTTGGAACCAGAATATTTCAGATATATGTTACATTGGGATCACATGGCACAGACTCAAAGAATAATTAATAAATTATTAATTATTAATAATTATCCTGCTTTTCACTCAGCTCATGTGCCCTCCCTGTTGATATGTCTATACTTTCTTTCTAGCTCTCAGGTGTAGTTACTGCTATTCATCTGTAGCAATAGCTGTTTAATATATTCTTCAACTTCCTTCAAAGTATAGCTTTTTATTTTGTGACTGTCATGGGAATCAAATGGAAATATATAATATCTTACATGTAATATAATACAAAGTAAACATATAAATATCAATATATTTCTGTTACCTGAGCATAATCTAAAAACCAGAAGATTTTGGATAGTTATCTGCTTGGTGTTGAAGGCAAACCCATGCATACCTCTCATAGAACGCCTTACTGAGTTTTGCAGCTTCATCCATGCCAATGACCTTTTCTAACTCGGAAAGCTGGACTTTCCTACCTTGAAAGCTCTTATTAGCAAGTTACCCAGAAACCAATCATTCATAATAAGTTTGATTTTAGTTTAGGGCGTTCCCAGCAATGTCTTTGACTTAGGAAGGATATAGGATTTATTGATTTTGCTGCCCTCCCATTATTATTACTGCCATTTTCCTTCCCAGGGACACAACAGTCATCAGTCATTCTCCTAACACCAGCTATGACACAGCACTAGAAGCTCATATTCAGAAGGAGGAGGAAGAAATCTTGATGGCCAACAAGCGTTGCCTTGATATGGAGGGCAGGTAAAATGTTGATCTGGACCTTGGTGGATCTGAGAAGTTAGTATGGAGACCAGATAGGTCAATAGGGAAGGGGCAAGCATCTTCATTCACAACTGGGAAACCTGATAATATGCCCCCACCCACCCCTATACCCCTGCCACCTTGTTACTTAGGATTTGAGATGCAGTGACCTTTACCCTGTATTCTCCCTCAGTGTGGAATTCCAAGTAGTATCTCTTTCCCTCGCTGGCCTTGATAATTGCTTTCCATCTGCCCTCTGCCAGAGCTAAACTATTGATATTTGCACTCTGGGGTATTCTTTCTAGCACTACACATCAGAGTGCTCAGTAAAAGGACATCCATTCATATGGTACCTGATGTCTCTTATAAACTCAAGATTATTTACTTATTACCTAAAGGTTGTGGCCCATCTAAAGAAGTTCTTACCTTCTCACTGACTTCATTTCTGTTGACTCAGATTCTTTACTCTACCACCATTAGCAGTTTACTCTCATATACAGCTTTTTCTTCACCAATATTTTACTTTGGCTTCCTAAAATTTAAGCAACAACTCCTGGATGCTCTTCCCTATCCATTTGGATGTGCAGAAAGGCATTTTAAAGAAATGTAGCATACTCGTCCTTGTTTTACAACTGAGAAATAACTAGGATACCCTTTAGTCAAAAGAATAACAGAAGCCCAAGCCCATGTAGGCAGTGAAACCAGAACATGGAAGCAGCAACATGGTATTTATATGTTTTTTTGTCTTTGACTCCCAGGATTAAGACCCTCCATGCCCAGATTATTGAGAAGGATGCCATGATCAAAGTACTCCAGCAGCGTTCCCGGAAGGAGCCTAGCAAGACAGAGCAGCTGTCATCCATGCGGCCAGCAAAGTCTCTGATGTCCATTTCCAATGCTGGATCTGGCTTGCTCTCCCACTCTTCCACCCTGACTGGCACCCCTATTATCGAAGAGAAACGGGATGACAAAAGCTGGAAGGGGAGCCTAGGTAATGACAACAAATAAGGAAGATTAAAGTGACATGTTCAGAGAGAGCTCTGACTTAAATATGTGCCCACACAGCAAGGGAAAGGAGTCATGGTCTAGATTCTAGAGAGGAAGATATAGCATTGGGGTTTTGTCCTCCTGAGATGCTAGCTGCATATCAGGAGCTCCCCCACACTGTGAAGTCTGACTGAGAGAGAACATTGGTTGAAGCCAAGGCCTTAGAAGATAAGAATCCTGAGTTCTATTTAGGTGGGAAGAAAAATAATTTTTTCCTCTAAAAATTCTCAGATTTGGCCTTTACCATGTGGGATCTTTTGCCTGTGTTCAAAGCCCATGCAGCCTTCCCTTCCTGCAGTAATTTTTTTTTAATTTCATTTTTTTCTGCGTTATTTTCTCCCACAAAATTCGAGGACTCAGAGTTCTTGTTAAACTAACTGGAGCTGGGTGGCAGAATGGTCTGATATGAGAATAGAATGTACTTTTTCAGTTCTTCCCTGTCCATTGCTTCCCCTCTAATCCAACCCCAGAAGTATTTGAGATACCATGAGGCACATTGTTAGAGCCTGAGGAAGTAAGCTGTGGTATTTTAATTTTCACTCTTTTTGTTGCTTCTAATACCTTTCTTGGTTCTCTGACACTTTCAGTGTCCTTTGGTTAGAGTAGGCATTTTGGGGACCATGGTCATGGTTAGAACCTTAGATCACACAATTATTATTACACTCATCAATGACTACAAACATCTTCCACCAACCCTTTCCATCTCTCTAGTAATGGATGGTGTTGGTTATAAGTGGAACCAAGTAGAAGCATTCTGACAGCTCATTGGAAAGCAATCACCATTGGAAAAACAAATCAAAACACCTACCCAAGACACTTAAAGGTTTAATATAATGTGTTGGGGCTTGGAGAATGAGAACCAGAAGGGATGTATCAAGTCTGAAAGAAAATTTTAGCAATGATAGGGGAGGTGCCTGACAAACTGATTTTTGGGTTTCGTGCGTACAAAGTAAAGAGTTAGACCCATTCATATTTCTCCTGAACCTCCTACAAGGAAAAAGAGATAATGGCATATCTATATTTGAATAAAATATACTTTTCTAACCTTTTTCTGCCTTTCCTCTGTAGGCATTCTCCTGGGTGGAGACTACCGTGCAGACTCTGTCCCTTCTACACCTTCACCTGTGCCGCCCTCGACTCCCTTGCTCTCAGCTCACTCTAAGACAGGCAGCCGAGATTGCAGCACCCAAACAGAACGAGGAACTGAACCAAACAAAACTTCTGCTGTTACTCCCATCTCTATTCCTACTACGGTTGCCACTGCCACCACTGCCACCACTGCTGCCACTGCCGCTGCCATTACTGCCAATGCTGCTACCAACACCACCACCATGGTAGCTGCTGCTCCAGTGGCTGTTGCTGCTGCTACTGCCATTGCTGTCCCGTCTTCAGCAACTGCTACCGCTGCTTCTCTTGCTGCTGCTGTTTCTCCAGCTGCCGCTGTTCAGATTCCAGCTGTTGCTGCTACTGTTGTTGCTTCTACTGTTGCCACCACCGCTGTTCAGGTTGCTCCAGCTGCTCCAGCTCCCGTTCCAGCTCCAGTTCTGACTCCAACAGTGCCTCAGGTTTCTGCTCAGGCTCAGACTCAGACACCAAATCCATCTCCGGCTGCAGCTGCTAATCCAGCTCCAGCTCCAGCTTTGGCTCAGGCTGAGGCTCCTGCAACTCCAGCTGCTGCTTGTGGACCACAGCGTTTGTCTATACCAAATTTGACGTGTAATCCAGATAAGACAGGTAATAATTCTCTGTACCAGGTAGCTTTTGATTCTGCCCTCAATTACAGATTTGTTTGTTGATGCCTGCTGTTTGGGTTTTGGAGGGAGGTTCTTCATATTCTAAAGAGGATTAATCAGAAGAGAGGAGGTGGGGAGTTTGTAAATGACATACCTGACACCAGGATGGGAACAGGGATGAGTCAAGGCCTCATTTACCTTAATAGAGGTAAATAAATGTGCAGGTGAACAAGGCAGGGTGGCAAGCAAGTCTCACCTGGCCATTGGCTTTATAAGGGCTTTAAAACTGTCCATTTCTAGAAATTTGTGTATTTATGCTGTCCCTAAGTGTTTCATAATCCCTTATTTCTATTTAGATGGTCCTGTTTTCCACTCCAGTACTCTGGAAAGAAAAGCTGCTGTTCAGATCCTGGGTCAAGAGCCTGATGCAGAAATGGTGGAATATCTCATCTAAATGGCCTAATCAAGAGCTGCAATTTATTAGCAAGAATGATTTTAATCATTTTTTTTTCCATTTGTTGTTCTTATTTTGAGGGTGAGGACAAAGGTTGGGGGAATGTTTTTAAAGGGACTTTTTATTGAGACGTTATAGTACTTACATAGTACCATATGAACTCCAACTATTTTGGTACACTTAGAGAGTACCTCTAAAGACAGATTAATCAGAACATACTCTAAAGATTATCACTTGGATTCATACAAATTCTGGGATGTTAATAGCTGGATATACACCAAATGTGTTCAATGTGCTTAAACTTGTTTATCTTTTTCATATTCCAGATATTTTTTTTTTCTTGAAGAGCACAGTAGGTTTGGAAGACAGTGTGTATCATGTAGTTCAGAAGTGGAAAGCCAGAGAGAATTTGACTATGTGCTGTTTTGTAGAGTTACCATTTAGACAGCATCCAGAGAGAGTTCTTGCTTCAGTGTCATGAAAGGGAATAGTTTTGGGAGTCATGTAAATTGGAGGAAAGGCAGGGAGTATTGGGGTGTGGAAGGGTGCTAGAGCTAATTTTCCCTTCCAATTTTTCAGCTACCTTGTGCCAAGTAGTTGTTTTTATCTTCATTTCAGTGGTGCTTTGGAAGTAGATTCTTTTGGTTCCCTCTTGGAGGTTCATATATTCATATATATATACACACACACTCTGGAGTAATTTATGCATTTGGGTAATTAATATATTGCTTTCAGCTGCTAGGATAGTAAATTAGCTGAAACTTACTCTCTTAGGGGCCTTGATGGGGAATTGCATGAGGGGCTTGCTGTATGTAGACCTCTGTGGTCTGTGTCTAGCCATGAATAGCTTGCTTGCCTTTCCTGAGACCAGTCTACTTAATGTCTGTTTCTTCTTTAGCACAAATTCACTGGCTGTTTCACCAGTCTCAAATTGCCTATCATTTGCAAAATGAGGAAGCATTTTTGGTGACAGGTTGAATGCTTTGAATTTCTGGTGACTATTTTGAAATAACTCATTTTGTTTTCCTAAATTCTTAGGCATATTTGACTATCACCTCCAAGGGAATAGCATCAGAAGCCCAAAGTACTGTGCTGCAGTGGGAGAGAGGTGGGATGCAGCAGTGTCCTCAGCTACCTCTTCTCATGGCCAGTGACTCCATCTTGGAATACTTGTGTAGAGCAGCAGGAGATGCGCATTTGGACAGGGACCAAGCAGGTCATGGCTCCAAGCTTGGCCTAAGGGTTGCCTCCAGGGACACAGAAGGGCTGCCTCTTGCCACAGATCCCTACTGTCTGTCATTTATCCTTCATTCAGATGATAAATACACAGTCAATATCAATATCAGTTTTCAAGGGGCATGGGGGAGGTGTGGGGAATGGGAGTAATATGTAAAGGTGAGGGGAAGAAGTTTGGGGATCTGTTAGTTAGAAACCAGATTAATAGAAGAATAGGTCTGATACATTACATTGTGAGGCATAGTGGCTGGAAGGAACTTTAGCAGTACAATAGCCCTACCCCATCATTTTAGTGACAAGGAATCTGACATCTGGAGAGTTTAAGTGACTTTTCAAGATTGTACAACACAGCTTTCCACTCTGCCAAATACCATGCTTATTTTGGGAAACATGCATATATAAAAAGCCCCATTTTATGAAAAGGTATCTTCACAGCCCAGGGCACAAGAATTTTCTAAAATGTTCCTGCCTTGAGGAGATTCTCTAGGGTTCTGAGTTCCTATCTTGTCACTCCTGCAACGCCTTGTGCAAGGTTTTCCTCTTTCCTGACTCTGACTTCAATATAGAGTCACATGAAACATCTGCCATAAGAAATCAACCTCACTTCTGTTACTATGAGATTGGCTGTCTTGGATTATTTTACAGGGTTCCTCTGTAAGTATAGGAATGACCTATTTAATAGTATTCTTGTGTCATTCCTAATTACCTTCCAAAGAAATTATTTTGTGTGGGGGCAAGGAAGAGATAAGAGGGAAAGGGATGTGATTTTCTTGTAGCCAGTCTTGACATTTTAAATAATGAAGTGATTATCCTACACATTAGTCCTCAGTTATTAAGTGAATCCCAAATAAAAATTAAAAGTAAAGTTGTATTCCTACTCATTTGTACTATCCTTTAGTCATAGGGGGAAAAAAAAACTTAAAGTAAAAACAAGTAGCAAATTTTAGGACTGCTACTTTCTATCTAATTAAATAAGTAAAAATAAAAATCAACCTTTTCATTTACTCTCTTTATGGTTATAACATATTGCCAGAATTTTTGCTAGCTTTGGGAACCATGGTTTTAATTACATTCTGTAAGGTGACAAATGTCATGCATTCCACACTGTGTGGCAGCCATCTCTTTAGGTTCATATGTTTGGGGGAAAGAAGGAAGTTCTTAGTTAAGTATTATTTTGAACTTTCCACAACATCTCTGCCTTGTCATACCAGAGGGGGTCCTTTTGGCTCAGTTTTTAATCCCAGGTAATTTGCTAAAATAAATTGCACATCTAAGAGATGGAAGAAGTCCATGTCAGTGTATTATGTTTACGAAGAAGATAGATTAATAAGCCTTTTTAGAAGGTTCCTAATAGGTATCATTTTTAAAATTAGGTTTATGGAAGAAATCTCAAGGTAGCCACCCTTTCACAATTGTGTCAATGTGATATTTGGGGGATCTTTCTGCACTCCCACTTATCTATGCATTTTACTGACACCTCAGAACAGGAGGGTGACCTTGTTGTCTTACACTGCAAGGCGGTCTCTGGGGACCTTCTAAGTCAGATTTACTTCAATGTCCCATGTACAGAAAAACTTCATTAGAACAAACTTTACTTGATGTAAAATTCTTATTAACAATTTTTATTAAATAAAAGTAGCTTGAGATTTCATATAAAGTCATGTATCTTGATTGTTGTTTTAATGAAGGATTTGTTTTCAGTGCTGCTTTTGAGCTTCAGGATGAGAGGACAGCAGGAACTTGAAATACCTGCCATCATCTGCCATAGGACACATGCTAAGAGACCTGTCACATTCTCTTTTTCTTATTACACAGTTGGGTATGTACAACAATTGGAAAATGAACAAACTTATTGTGCAAACTACTTTTTATGAAAAGTCTAAGCACTAATAATGTGGCAACTTAAAGTGTATACATAATGCACTAATTTTTATACATTATATCCTCATGTCTGTTAGTCATACAATCTCCTGTTATTTCAATTGCTCATTCCCATATAGAATATGTTACTTAAATGTGTGCATTCTTACTGAACATGTTTTCAAAGGAAGGCATCAGCTGTGGACTAATTGCCACCAATTTCAACACGGCGTGATCCTTGGAATGTATCTTCCAAGTGCCATCCATTATCAGTAGGACCAGTCTTTTGGAGGCTTTTTTTTCCCCTGGTAGCAGCAATGGGTTACATAAAGCCATCAAACCTCTTTCTGACATCCCTTTTGGTTAATAGCATGTGTTTGTAAAATGGATAGGTGGGGTTGGCAGATGGCTAGAGAAGAATCACCTTTGGTTTGAAATGTATGTTGCCCCATAATGATTAAGACCCCATTCTATAATCAACTGAGCTAGTTCCAATAAAATTAAGCAGGTTTGAATCCACTTTGTGCCTATCTTTTCACTGACAATAAAGGTAGCTATTTTAAAATGCATTACTGTGTGGAAAGTGCTTTGGTATTTACCTGACAGATGTTTTATCTGAGCTTGTATTAGTGATTACTTTCAATTCAGTATGCAGATAAATCACCCTTTAAAGGCAGCATGCATAAGAATTTGCATTTGCTTAAAGTATGGAATTTGATTGTAAAGTATTAAGACATCACCACTGGCTGCATGCTCTAATCAGGGTGTGTGTGTGTGTGTGTGTGTGTGTGTGTGTGTGTGTGTGTGTATTTTTAAATACTTTCAGGCAGCATATATTAAAAGCTTTGCATCTTTTTATCGTCTGGTTCCAGGGGATAAAGTGATGGCCACCCAAAGCAGACAATTCATCATTTCGTTAGCATTTTGGAAGGCCCCTTGATGTTCCCTTTGTACCCTTATTCTTATGCCAATTCATCAGTTTTGGTTGAGGGAGCTTGTTAAAAGCAAATCAATACCACAAACAAGTTGGCTCTTTTCACTGAAAATGTTAAAGCTGCCTTTACACTGCCCTCCTTGTGCCTCCTGTTTACCACTGAGTCCCAGCTTGACTGAGATGATGAGATTCTCACAGGTTTGTAAATGACACTTTTTGCAATAACATAGACTTGGTGACTGTTACAAAATAAATGGGAGAAGACATATAATTCATTCTAAGTTTTATTTTTTAATTAAGTTGGGCTGCATTCCTCTCCATATTTATAATAAGTACTTTAAAAACTCTATGAGTGAAAGCCCAACCCTCTTTTTTCAGGACAAAGAAGATGGTATTAAGTTAACCACAACCTCTTACAAAGTTTTGTGAAGCATTCCTTTCAGAAATATATTGTGCCTGGTTCTTAATGAATAGTCATTTGTGGGAAGAATAAGCAAGCGTTCCTTCAGAAATATCACACTGATGCCTTTCTAGATATTATCCAGTATTGTAACTGATCTGATTATCTGTGTGGTACTTCATCTCCTTTCCTGTGGACCTGCCCTACTGTGATAAGCAACTTGTACAGTCCACGAATTACACAGTTGCAGAAACAGACACCTCCTGCTTTACACCTTCTCCACCTCCATCTTTTCCTGCAGGAAGGTTTTTATTTGAGAAAAAAGTATAAGTGATTTGGTCTTCAAACACTCTATATTTATTGGCAATTGCCCTGGTATTTGAGTGAAGACCCCTAAGTCAGTGAGTTTCCAAAAAGAAAATGTTCTCCACAACCTTAGAATTTCATACCACATCACAAATATCCATGCCCCAGATGTACAAACTGACCAAGCCCGTGGTATTTGTTTTGGCTCCCATGTTGTTCTCATTTGCTGTTGTCTTGACCAATGGTTTCAGGCATGTTTGAGTTGTTGAATAACTACATATTATATGTCATTATGTAAAAGGCCCTAAAGTTTAAAAACACAGTCTGATTCTAGTTTATTAGAAAAAACTGCTTACACACAGTTAAAATTCATGGTGATATATGAAATGGAACAAGTTTCAAGATACAGGAAAAAAAATGCAAAGAAAGGGATGGGTTGGCATAGACAGAATGTGAAGATAGGGCACTGAGTTGAGCTTTGAAGTATATGTGAGCATTAAAATGGTGAACTAGGGGATGGGGATGAACATTCCCTGCAGAAGAAATAATATGTGTAAAAGCAATCTCATTATGTCACATCTGCAATCAAATGAAGACTGTGTTTCTAATGTCAAAGGCCCTGGAGAACTACTCTGAATTTTAACATCTTAATGGAAATTTACAGACTCACTGGGGTGGTAGGTATTGGTCCATAAGTCAAAAGAACATGGAGTTCTAGTCCTAAATCAGCCACTAAGCAAGGCCCTGGAAAAGTCCCTTAAGATCAGAGAGGTTTATCAATAAAACAAGGATAAATACCTATCCCTGTGGAACTCATGGAGAGGGGATAAAAGAGCTTCACAAAGTGAGAATATAAAAAGATGCCAGTCAGAACAATGGGCTGAATCTGTAAAGATGAAATGGTTTCTTTAAATTTTTATTAAAGAAAACTTCAAACACACACATAAACAGAATAATGTAGGGCACCTCCATGTGTCCTTTGCTGAGTTTCATTATAAACTTATCAATGCATGGCCAATCTTGCTTCATTTATCACCCCTATCCATCCACCCTGTATTATTTTTTCCTGTTATTTTGAAGCACATCCCAGACATTACCGAATTTTATCCAGAAATATTTCAGTATTTATTCATATAAAATTTTTAATAATAAAAAATTGGAAGTGCTACTCCTGGAAACAAAATATATAACTTGCTAACCAAAAAAAAATGATAGCATATTTGTGCTCTGGTATTTACAAACTTTTTTTTTTTGATCCGCACTCCTGCCTTATATTAAAACCTACATTCTCAAAAATAGAGGGGTTCATTCTTCCACAATCCACATATCAAAGAGGAAGATATTTACTTCTAAAGGCTTTCCAGTGCAGGCTCTAAGCTATAATTCATCATCCTCCATTGGATTATCCAGTTATTTCTTGTTTTCTCTCAATGCATTTGGTCACTAACCCAAGGTTTTGGCCCTTGGATTACAGTTGTCCAGTTGTCCTCTCCAGCCCCAAATGACCCAATCAGCATCTTGGCCTATCAAGTTTGTTGACCTCTCCAACTCCTCTGACCTTCACCTCAAATCCAGTCCACTTCAGCCTGCTGTGCTAACCCAGACCTGGTCAGCATGCAGAACTGCTCCACCAAGGGAATCACAAACACAAGTACCCCATTGTCTGGCCAAGGTCGTCCACCCTCCTGGTTCTATTCTGACCCTATTAGCCCTTTGATTTCTAAGAGACCCCAAGTCCATTGATGCCCCACTTCCTCCTACATTTTTAGATCTGACCTACCTGATCTGGCCTTATGTTCAAATACCTGAATCTTCAAATCATTCATATCCCTTAAAACCTCAACCATTCATCAGAAGACAGAAACTCATGAATCATCCTTGAAATTTCCCTCTCCCTTATAGTTGATCCATCACTGATGCTAACAAAATAAATTGCAAAACCATTCACTACCTTCCAACTCTACTGTTAATAGTATAGGGCACTTCCATATGTCCTTTGCTGGGATAATATTTTAAGCTAATATTATCTTTCACCTAGACTATTTCAATAGCATAGTCATGTAACTTCATCTGCCCCTAACTTGTTCCATGCTTTTATATTTATTCAGCAACATATATAATTAGTAACATGTCTCCTGCTTAAAATCTTTCAAAAGCTTCCCATTACAATCATAATAAACTGGGGCCACAAGAGGTAAAACAATTAACTCTGGATTGTGGATTTGAAACCCAGATATCTTGGGCTCTTATTATAGTGGAATCATTATCATGCCTTGTTCTAAGTATTTACACTTACAGGATGCTATTATTGCTATGACATCATTACTGTCTCTGATATTAACCTGGGAAAGAAGTTCTTGAAATTCTTTTTTAAAAAAACTTATTGTTCAATTACAGTTATTTCCATTTTTCCCCCATTACTCTCCCCTGCCCTACCCACCCCCACCTCCAACATTCAATTCTCCCTCTCATTCTCTTTGTCCATGGGTCCTTTATACATGTTCCTTGACTTGACCCTTCCCCTTCTTTGCCCCATTATCCCTTCCTCCCTCCCCTTTGGTTACTGTCAGTTTGTTCTTTATTTCCATGTCACTGGTTCTATTTTGCTTGCTTGTTTGTTGTTGTTGTTGTTGTTGACTAAAACCATCTGTACTGAAATCACCTCAGGTGTTTATTCAGTATGCACTTCCTTGCCTTGCCTGTAGAGAAGCTTATCCTATAGTTCTAGGGTAAAACCCAGGAATCTTCATTCTAACAAGCTTCCCAGGAGTTTTTGATGCAACTCATCCTGAGACTACATATTTTGAAAAACACTGACCAAGGAATTCCTGGTATTTATCTTACTTCTTGTTCCCCTTTCAGTTCCTCTGCTACATAATAGACTCCCCACTATAGATAGTTAAATGATTAAGTCCATTTGGACATTAATTATCATACATACCCTTACTTCAGTAGGTGGCCATTTTATTTTCTTCATTCACCTTTAGTATTGGGTTGATCAAAAAGTCCATTTAGTTTTTCTATAAAATAAAAGACACATTTTTCATTTTCACCAATAACTTTATTGATTTGGATATTTTGAGTATGTCGGCTATCTCCCACATGGTATAACATTAATTGTTCTCAATTAATGTCTTGATTTCATCACTACCAATTTCAACTGGTCTACCCAACTGTGGAGCATTGTCTAGCAAGAAATCTCCAGCACAAAACTTCGCAAACAACTTTTGACACTTTTGATCAGTTACAGCACCTTCTCCATACACTACACAAATCTTTTTTTTTTAGCTTTTCAGTTGGATTTTTACCCTCCTTGAAATAATAAAGTGTAATATGCTGAAAATGTTGTATATTTTCTTCCATCTTCAATATTTAAATGGCCACAAAAATTCACCAATTTTGATTTTTTAAAGGTATGCTGATATAACAGCTGTCACAATACAATCTAAGAAAATTGTTTCAAATGAAGTTAAAGACAACTAAGTGCTACTACAGGTATCTTATGGGAAAAAAGTGAACTTTTTGGCCAACCCAATATTTATGGTAAAATATCTGCCTATTCTTAGATACTTTTTGTCATCCAGGTATGACTCTTAAGTGGCTGGATTTACTGCTCTTATCAAAAAAGACATGTTGGTTACTTTTGTTGTTGGTTTACATGGCTTGTAGTCCTTGAGACAACCACAGCCATATTTATGATCTTGGCCAGTTCATGTAGCTCTAATGACTGTTCTGTAATATGAAGTCATTGGATTATAATCTCTAATATCTCTTCTGGCTTTTACATTACTTGATTCCATGAGACTAAATACTACCTCTGAGGTCAGAAATTCTTTCACATGGATCCAAAATTGGCTATATGGCACAGATAAAAAAATATTCTGAAATCTGAATATACTAAAATATTCCACAAGCCTAAGATCTATTCATCAAGCTTTAACTTCTTCCCACTGGTTCTTCCCACACTTGATATTTTATTTTCCTGTGTTAACTATACCTACTCCATTCTTCTACTACACATGTTATTTCTCAAAAAAGACATCTCTACAAGGATAAATTTCCTCCCAAATATAAGGAGATCAAAATAGGGAAAAGGCAGGACAGTTAACATTTAAGATATATTTCTATGGTCACTTGCATTTATCCAGTTGTAGGGGACTGAGTGGCACAAACAAGCGAAAGTAAAAGGGAAATATTTAATGCATGCATCATGTTTCAGTAGATGGCCAGAGAAGGATGGCAGTCACTGAGCCACCATGATACCCATGAAACTAACTAGAGCTAGAAAAAGGGAAATAACATTTTGTAACCTCCTATGTGTTAGAAACTAGTTGTGTCACAAACACATAACATACATGTTCTTCCCAAAAATCAAATTGAAAAGATCCAAAATCAAAAAGTATGTGTCTTTTAAAACTTATTTTTTTTTCTCTCACATCCAGGGATAGATCCATATGTTGTGAGTCTTGGAGACTTGACAATTTGAAAGGCCCTCTTTATGAAATATTTTTTTAAAAATATGAATATACAACCATATATTAAAGTATTTAGAATTTAGAAATCACAACTAATTACAAATTGTGAAAATGTGATAAATATAAAAAACATCACAACAAAAAAGAAAGACACAATATTTTTTTTTTATTGATTAGCAGCCAAACACACCTCTACAGTACTTTTTTTATTCTTTTGGCTTCATATTTTTGTTTGCTTCTTCATATGACAAAGATTTTGTACTATTTTCTGTCAAGAAAATAGGAAGATAATTTAGTTTTTCCATTAGCATAGTTGAGTAAAATGTATTTTCCTTACTGGTAGTTGGAAAGCTAAAGCATGCAGCTTCACACACTTGAAGTACAACTTATTCAGGTTTGTATTCTACAAACATAAGAATCCTGATAAATTATATTTTATGTAATTCCCACCAAAGAATAAATAAAATATATGCATAATTGAGTATATGATGATGATGATGATGATGATGATGATTGAGTATATTACTTACAGAAGAAAACTTAGACTGTGTTTAGGCATTAGGGATAACTGAATACACTGCATACCATTTTGCATATTAGATATTGACAGAATTTTCCACAAATTAGCTTCTGGACCCATACATTTCAAAACTTTTTTTCAGTACCCAGGTATTTCAGTGCCAAGTTCCACAAGATCCATTCATATAGTGATAAGACCTTTGGCTTTGCACCTTTGTATAGCGTAAGCACCTTTTGCTGTGTAAGTCAGCAAAGCAAGAATAAGCATTTCTGGAAGCCATTCCTGTACCAGAATGGTTTAGCAATGATTTGTCTATAAACAGAACTGACTGCAAACCACATAGCTACATGTTACTAAAGACAAACTAAATATATCTCCAACTGCACTTCCCCTTTGCTGGATCTCAAACATGAGAGAAAGTGTAATAGAGGGAAATTAGACTGGAAAGAGATAGCAGTTATATTAATTAGGATTCTACAGAAAAAATAATAATTACATATATGAAACATGTGTGTGCACGTGTGTGTACATGTGTGTATACACATATATATGTGTATATGTGTTTATGTGTGTATACATCCATGTGTGTATACATATATTCACATATACATGCATATATGTATCTATGATACATACATACACATATTTATATGTATCTATGGCAAGTTTGAAATATTAAGGCAGCATCGCTTTTGCTCTGGGAAACCTCAGCATTTGCTCTTATGGTCTTCAACTGATGGGATATGGCCCATCCATATTATAAAGGGTTATTAGCTTTGCACAGGGTTTACTGATTTAAATGTTAATCATATCTAAAACATATCTCCATAGCAACAGCTAGACTGGTATTTGACCAAACAGCTGGACAGTATAGCCTATCCAATTTGACAGATAAAGTTTAGAATCACAGTAGTCTTAACCAATACATTATAACCAATAAATTATGCTCTCTTATTTCTGCAAATATTATAGAAACACACTACCATGTGATCTAATTGCTAGGGACCCTCCCAGGGCATTGGGATGGACAATGAGCACATGAAATTTATATCCCACATCCAACTTATTAGCAAATCCCATTTTTTCCACCCTCAAAATATACCCAGAATCTGATCTCTTCCACTGTGTTCTATTAGTTACATCTTCTTCTGTTGTATCACCATCTCTTCCAGAGTTTAATCTCTACTTTGACTTTCTCATTCAGAGAGTTGATTATCTAATTATTTTTTAATTTTGTGGAGGAATGTTTGGTTATAATTTTTATCTAGTCAGTGGCAACATTTTGTATGGTGTTTGTTTTTGTTGCAATTTTCACCTTTAAAAGATAGTGTGGAGTACTTTTATCATTACTGTGTTGGTTCCTTTTTTATTATCCATCTTAGAATGGTTTGGATTATTCTGCTCAGCTATTTGCAGGAGATTCCAGTGATGGAAAATGGGCCAGAGTAGCCTTCTTCCATGCTACACTGTCCCAAAATTCTATCCCTTGCAAGCAGAAAAATGCACATCTTACTGCAAATATGGCTCCTCTGTGTGGTTCTGAGGAGGACCCCAGCTCGTGGGGTCTGCCACATTGTGGATGAGACATGAGACAAATTCACGTGGACTACTGAGTACTGTGGAGAAAAAGGGACAGAATGGCTTTTCTCTCAAGGGGAGCAAAAGCCATGGCCCTCACCATGACAGGCCTTTATTTCTTTTCTGGGCACATTACATGATGGTCCTCACTTACTATGCACAGGTTCACTTTAGGTGGTTACCTTTTACAGAAAACAAAGGAGCTGATGCCACTAATCACATCACAAAAGGATAGTTGTAAACGAAAAGGGAAAAGTAGTTGAACCAGTTACACTTGTCCTTGGAAGGTTTAGCATGGATTTCAGGAAGTTACTTTGCAGTAAACATTTGCTGCCTCATTTCAGGGTGAGGGAGTTCTAGCAAAAGCAAGTCTTGAAGAGGCCTAGGTACATTGCAGGGCGGATTCCCCATGGGAGAACTTATCTGTGGGCATGGGTCCTATGCATCTCCAAGTGGGAGCTGGGCCCATGCCACGCAGAATGGTCTCCTACATGGTTCTTTGTCTAATCCCACCTTGTCATCCTCTGTTAGCCAAACCTAGTCCAGGATAACATCTGGAAAAGGTTTACTGCACTACTCATTCTAATTACAGGTCCTGTTGTTGCAAACTAGAGAAATAGCTTTGATACCTCAGGATGTACTAGTCACCTTCAGGAAGTATATTTCTGTTGGAGCTTACCAAGATCTGTTGTACCCTTTTTACACTATCAATATTCTGTCTCTTCACTTCTCATTCCTTCTTCCCAATTGTTCCCCTATCTCGGATACTTTTGGCAGCTGCAAGTTTACTTTTGAGTCTGTAGATTTTATCTATTTAGTAGATAGAATGGAACTTGTACTCTTTTCAATTCCCTTGTTGCTCTTGCATGATTTCTAAGAAGTGAAAAGGAAAATGCTGATTTATGCAGCCATTTTAATATAAATGACCCTATTTTTATTCATTGCTATATCCTCACAGCCTAGAATAGTGCCTGATATAAAGTAGGTGTTCACTTACTGTATATTTTTTTTGATAAATGAATGAATGATCAACCCAGTAAACTGCATTCTCCATTTCTGTATATGTGCTATTGTGGTTGCTGGAGAAAGATGAGTAGATTGGTACTGCTATACATTCTAGAGTCTCCAATTTTAGCTGGGAACCTCTACATTTGCCCTTGGCCAGTTTCTTGTTCCTGCCAGAAAGTATTCCACACATAGCTCTCTTCTCACACAGGCTGTAAAAACCCACCTCCTTTATTCACAGATAGCCTCAACTCCACTTCAGTGTGAAAGCAGAGTTTTCATTTGGCAACCCAAAGTTCATATTAAAAATATATGACAATAGGACTTACAGTCAAGATGGAGGCATAGGTAAACATACCTCACCTCTGTGCACAACTCTAGAAAAAAAATACACCTACAGTACAAACTAAATACCTCAGGAGTGAGGGATCCTAGCCCTAATCCAGACCACACAGCCCAGGGTCCCAGCACCAAGATAAATCCCCAAAACTTCTGGTGGTAAAATCCAGAGGGGGTTGGGGAAGCAAAAGAAACTGTGTCTTCTTAAAGGGCCCACAGTGGGCTTAGGACTCATACAGACCCACCCCTTTGAGATTCAGCACCAGGGTAATAGTGGGAAAGGCACCAGTGGCATATGGGGAAAAAAGTGAAGTGTGAATGGGGAGATAGCTTCCTCCTGGGAAAAACTCTAGAGGCCAGGAAGCAGTATTGTTCCCTCTTCAAGCCCTCTCCTACACAGAGCAACAGAACAGTGATGTGGGTTGCCCCACCCTGGCAATTATCTAAGGTCCCATCCCGTTATTAACTTAACAGGTGTGCTAAGACAGGGAGTCAAAGCAGCTCTACCTAATACACAGAAACAAACTCATGGAGGCTTCCAAAATGAGGAGACAAAGAAATAGGGCCCAAACAAAAGAACAGAACAAAACTCCAGAAAAGGAATGAAATGAAATGGAGATAAGCAACCTAGCAGATGCATGGTTCAAAACACTGCTTATCAGGATGCTCCAGGAATTCATTGGGTACTTCAATGCTATAAAAAAGACCCAGGAAGAAATAAAAGTTGCATTAAGTGAAATAAAGAAAAATCTTCAGGAAAACAACAGTGGAGAGGATAAAGCAGAGAATCAAGTCAATGATTTGGAAGACAAGGGAGCAAAAAGCATTCAATCAGAGTAGCAGGAAGAAAAAAGAATTTAAAAAAATGAAGAGAGGCTTAGGAACTTCTGGAACATTTTTAAATGTACCAACATTCAAATCACAGGGGTGCCAGATGGAGAAGAGGAAGAGCAAGAACATGAAAATTTATTTGAAAAAATAATGAAAGAAAACTTCCCTAATTTTGGTGAAGGAAATAGACATACAAGTCCAGGAAGCTCAGAGAGTCCCAAACAAGATGGACCCAAAGAGGACTACACCAAGACATATCATAATTAAAATGCCAAAGGTTAAAGATAAAGAAAATCTTAAAAGCAGCAAGAGAAAAGCAGACAATTACCTACAAAGGAGTTCCAATAAGACTGTCATCTGATTTCTCAGTAAAAACTTTACAGCCTAGAAGGGACTGGCAAGAAGTATTCAAAGTGATGAAAAACAAGTACCTACAACCTAAATTACTCTATCCAGCAAAGCTATCATTTTGAATTTCAGGGCAGATAAAATGCTTCCCAGACAAGGTAAAGCTAAAGGAGTTTGTCATCACCAAGTCATTATTAAAATGTAAAAGGCACTTATTTAAGAAAAAGTAGATCAAAACTATGAACATTAAAATGGCAATAAATTCACAACTATCAATAATTAAATCTAAATAACAAACTGAGAAAACAAGAAGAATAAGAACAGAATTATGGATATAGAGATCATTTGGAGGGTTATCAGTTGGGAAGGGAAGGAGGAAAAAAAGGGGAAAGGTACAGAGATTAAGAAGCACACATTGGTAGATACAAAATAGGGGGATGTTAAGAATAGTATAGGAACTGTAGAAGCCAAAGAACGTATATGCATGACCCATAGACATGAACATAAGGTGGGAAGGGGGATTGATGGAAGGCATGGGAGTACCATGTGTAAAGGGAGAAAGTGGGACAACAGTAATTCTTTAATCAATAAAATATATTTTAAAAATAAAGTCTTTAAAACCTTGAAAATATATATATATAAAACAATAGATAGAGTACTGCCACTGATCACTCAGAAATCACTTTAACTGTCTGCAAATAGCTGCTTTTGCCACATTAACCAGTTCATAATCAGCCTCAGAAACAACCTTTACTTCCAGCCCTCTCAAACAGCAGACTTACTTACAACTCCATTCAACTCACGTTTTTCTTCCAGTCTGTGAGGATAAGGTATCCTTTTTCTAGATCAAGACTGACATCACTGCTTAGACATTTTCTCTGGACTTCATCCTCATCTCCTTGGGAACTTTGATCCACTCATGAAGTTCTCTCTTTCTTTTATCTGCAACCTCTCCCCTCCTGCCTGATCCTCCCACCCTATTGAATTAATGTGCTCAAGATGCAGGTTCACCTGTCATTTTACAAACTAGGACAGAGATGAAGAAAGAAACTAGGATTCAGAAACTATCAGAATGAGGAAAGAATGCTGTAATGAAAAATGTCAATGAAGACAACCGTACTTGAACAACAATTAAAAAAAAAAAAACACCAATGATTGGAATTTGAAATGGAAGAGGCTAAAGCCAGCCACTTGAGCACTTCCAAATCCAAGTATTGGTTGCTCTGAAAACTGAAACAGGGCTGAATTCTTGGAGTAATTCTTGCAGTAAGCCTAGCTATGGGGAAACTGGGATGGGCAGAGGTAGAGACAAGGTAACTGAGGAGGAGGTGGCTGGTAATAATAGTTGACTTCAATCTGAAGGGTTCTTAAGTGAAGAGTAAGATTTACATTATACTGCCCCTGGGCTAGGTCTAGGAGCAGGGGGTGGAAGCAAAGGGAAGGAAGATTTATGCAAAAAGTGTAAAAGCTTTCTATCAGGACTATTTGATTTGAGGATGATTAGCCCCTCATCTTGTGTATAGTCTAGAGGCCAAATTATCATGAACAGACATTTACCAAACTACACTGTAATTATTTATTCATGAGACTTCCTCAGGGCTGGAATACATATGATTTATTTCCATATTCTCAGCATTTGGCACAGTGCCTGGTTGAATGCCTGTTACATAGTATGTACTCAGTCATTATTAGTTATTAATGATACAAAAAATGGTAAGTTCTTAGTTAATGATCCATAAAATGAATGCATTATCATATAATTAAAATAAGCATTATGAGACTGAGAAGACAAAATTACTTTTCCTAGAACAATATTCTGGTAGTTGCCATAAAGATGAAATAAAGTATATGTGAAAACACTTTGCAAATTATAAAGTGCTATACCAACATTCAAGTATTTCAGTGAGCTCATAATTGCGGCCCAGCCCTATTCTAGGCCTTATAAGTAATTCACTCATATACAAAGCTAGCTCCTTGATTTTGAGAAACTGACAACTCAAGAAGATCAAATAAATGTATATGAAATAATAGGAAAGCACTTCAGTGCTAAATTGATTATTGCTATCTACATAATGGTACTTCTGGTGTCCAGGGGACTAGTGTAGCCCTGTTACTTTATCAGAGGCTGCTGACATTATCTAAGACCTCACTATTCATTCCAACAGTAACTCTTTTGTGACCTGGGGTACTGTTACAGCTCATTTGTATCTATTTGTCTCATCTCTGAAATAGGAATAATAATCCCTGGTTTATTTTGAGGATCAAATGGGGTAACATACTAAAATGTATTTCGTTAAAGGAAATCATGTTATACAAATGCAATTATGATCATCATTATACCAGCATTTCATATCCCTGCTCTGTGATACATAGCTAGTATTCATTTTCCTTGCTTATCATGATGATAATTGGTATCCAGTTTACCAACTTCCCCTTCTTTTATGAGGAAAGGTAATTGAGCCTTACAGAGCATAAATCTACTGGCTAAGGTACCTATTGAAATGTGGGTTAAAGTGGACACCCCTTGGCAAAGTGTACACATCTAGCTATTGAGGATGGCAATGAGTTGAGGTGGAGAATTGGTGGAGGAGAGTGCAGACTGGTTCTTTGGCAGTTGGCTTTGAGTTCTTTTCCTTGTATGATGCATCTTTCTTTTTCATGGTTGGGCCTTTACAGAAGGTGCTTTGCAGGCTGGTCTAGGTGTCTGTTTTTAGATTTCCCACACTATCTTCTTACTATGCACTGAATTGTGTCCCTCCTTCTCCTTTAATTCATAGTTAAAACCCTAACCCTCAATATGACTGGATTTGGAGGTAGGGCTTTTAGAAAGGAGTTCTAAGGTTGAATGAGATCATAAGAGTAGGGTGTTAATTTGATGATTTGTCGCTTTATAAAGAGAGAAAGATATGTCACTTTTTCTTCATGTGGAAAGTCCATGTGAAGCACTCAGCAAGAAGGTAGCTATCTAACAATGTAGAAAAGAGCTCTTACCAGAAGCCCAAGTCTGCTGATCCTTCATCTTGGATTTCCCTGCCTCCAGAACTACGAGAAAATAGATTTTTGCTGTTTAAGCCGCTCAGTCTATGTTATTTGTTATATCAGCCTGTGCTGCCTGAGACTTGCCATCAAACTTCAGGCACATGCAGACTTTTACACAGGGGCCAGAGAAGAAAGGAATACAAATCAGAGGAAAAGAAACTCCACCCTGTTTATATCTTTACTTCCCAACCCTCCACTTCTTTCCTCTCACAACTTCCATCAGTCCTCTATCTAATATCTGGAATCATGTAATATTTTGTTGGGGTCCGCCCTGCCTGGTCTCAGGAAACTGTAACTGCCTGTGGCTAAGGCTGAGTAAGAGGCCTCCGAACTAGGAGACACTAAGGAGACAAAACTTATTTCCCTGGCATGAATGCTGCCTGTTCTGTGCCGGCCCCCAGTACTTGATTGGTTAGCCAATGATGGGTAAGATTTCCCATGGGGGGAATTGCCTAAGACAGGCATGATCACATGGAGGCCTCAGGGAAGCACTTGGGGGGCTGTGGAAATGAAGGGGTGATCGACATTGACCCCTGCCCCCTTGGCTTTTCCAGCCTGAGTCCTTGTTCTAGCTTTGAGAAATCCAAGTCTCCTGGCTGCCTTTCTCTCCTCTGCATGACTCAGGTCTGCAGAAATAATGGGGGTGCTGCAGTCTAGACCAGAGTCGGAGGACCCCCGGGGTAATCAGGCCTGAGACATAGAATATGAAAGATCCTGTAAGATCTTCTTGCTGGAGGATGCTCTTTAATTAGAATATGAAGGCACTGGCAGGAAATGAAACTAGTCTTTTAGGTCCTGTAGTCTTTTTAAATGATAAAACCCCAAAAGCCCAGAATCCCAGCACAAGATCTGCCACTCCCTTTCAAAGCTAACTACTTGTTTTATCTTCCTTGTCAGACTGTAGTTAAAAAACTGTATCGGTATGTTTAATAAAAGCCTGCTTGGGTGGGAGAATGAGGTGCTCTCCACCAGAGAGAGTGGCCATTTTGTACCTATTTCTCCATAGGACTTGGTTGTCCATGTGTGTTTTTCAATGAGCATCTGCAGTGGTGGATACTGCTGGCCCATATCCACCACAATATCTAGTCATTCTTATTCCTAATTATATTCTTCATTTTAATAATGTTGCTTTGGATCTTTGTTCTGACCACTTCTGTACAAAAAATCCTACCTAAGTCTTTGGCTTTTTATATCTCAGCTATAAAATAGCTTCTTGTACCAATCTTCCTTTGAGACAATAGATAATCAAGTTTCTTCAGTCACCAAGATATTCAGCCCCTGTACAGCAGCATACAAGATGAGGTGTGCAGTGTTATTCTCAGACAGCCAACTGGAAGGAAGGACCCACCAAGGGAATGACCCAACAACAACCAAAACCCAGCTATAGCCAGAGAGCCCACAAAAACAGCATAAAGAGCATCCTAAGAGGATGCAGCTCAGGAGTTCAAGGAGATGTACCACTGAGTTTTACAGGTCTCATACCATGGAAGTTCACACCATAAAGACAGGGTGTCAAAGCAGGTCAATCTAACACACAGGAAAAAAAAAGAGAAGAATCATCTAAAATGGGGAAACAAAGAAAAAACCACAATCAAAAGGGAAGGAGGAATCCCCAGAAAGAGTGCTAAATGAAATCGAGGCAAGTAAATGATCAGATGTTGAGTTTAAAATAATGGTTATACGAACACTCAAGGAACTCAGTGAAAACTTCAAAAAAACCACAGAGAAGCTACAAGGAACTTAATGGGAACTACACCAGCAAGAAAATAGTAATAAAAGTACCAATAAGAGCCATAAGGAAACCAAAAATAAAATATCTAAAATTAAGAATACACTAGAAGGAATTAAAAGCAGGCTAGATGAAACAGAGGATTGAATCAGCAAGGTGAAAGACAAAGTAGAAAAAAAACCCCAGACAGAGCAAAAAAATGAAAAAAAAAATGAAGATGGCTTAAGGTAGCTGCAGGACAACATGAAATGCAATAATATTCACATCATAGGGACACCAGAAAGAGAATAGAAGGAATAAGAGATAGAAAAAAATGTTTGAAAAAGTAATGACAGAAAAATTTCCCTAGCTTGATGAGGGGAAAGAGTCATGCAAATCAAGAAACACAGAGGGTCCCAATCAAGATGAACCCAAAGTGGCCTACACCAACACACATCATAATTAAAATCACAAAACATAAAGGCAAAGAGAGAATCTTAAAGGCAGCAAGGGAGAAACAGCCAATAACATACAAGGGATCTCTGATATGGCTATAGTCTGTTTTCTTCACAGAAACACTACAAGCCAGAAGGGATTGGCATGAAATAATACAAGAAATGGAAAGCAAGGACCTGCAATGAAGACTACTCTATACAGCAAGATTCTCATTTAAAGTGGAAAGTGAAATAAGGATTTTCCCAGGGGGGGGGGAAACAGAAAAATACATCTCCACCAAACCAGCATTACAAGGGATGCTGAAGGGACTGCTTTAAAAGATGAAAAAATGAGAGAGAGGAACACAGGTACAAAGATAAAAAATGGCAATGAATAAGTACCCATCAATAATAACCTTAAAAGTAAATGAATAACATGCTCTAATCAAAAGACATAGGGTAGTTGAATGGACAAGAAAAGATGATCTGCATATATGCTGTCTACAGAGACACATCTCAAACAAAAGATCTACAAGACTGAAAGTGAAGGGATGGAAAAAATATTCTAAGTGAACAGACATGAAAGAAAAGCTGGGTAGCAATATATATATATATCAGACAAAATAGATTTCAAAACAAAGGCAATAAAAAGAGACAGAGAAAGACAATACATTATACTTAATGGAGTAATCCATCAACAAGATATAACCCTTATAAACATATATGCACCCACATAGGAATACTTAAATATATAAGGAAAATCTTGGAGGACATCAAGAAAGATGTCAACAGCAACACACTAATTGTAGGGGATTTTAACACTCCATTGCCAACAATGGATAGCTTTTCAAAACAAAGAATCAAGATGGATATTGTGGCATTGAACAATACTCTAGATGAAATGGACTTAATTGATATATACATAGAACATTTTACCCCAAAGAAACAAAATATACATTCTTTTCAAATGCACATGGAATATTTCCAAAGATAGATCACATGGTAGGTCACAAAATGAGTCTCAACAAATTCAACAAAATTGAAATCTTATCAAGCATATTCTTGGATCACAATGGCTTAAAACTAGAAACCAACCTCAAGGAAAAAAAAAACTAAAAAACATTCAAATCCATGGAGATTTAATAGCACACTATTAAACAATGAATGGGTTACAAATGAGATCAACAAAGAAATCAGGAAGTTTCTGGAAACAAATGAAAATGAATACATAACAGCCGAAAACCTATGGGACACAGCAAAGGCAGTCCTGAGGGGAAAGTTCATAGAAACACAGGTCTACTTAAAAAAAAAAAAAAGATAGAAAAATCTCAACCAAAAAACCTAACCCTGCATCTATAGAAGTAGAGAAATAACAACAAACACAGCCCGGAGTGAGTAGAAGGAAGGAAATAATCAAGATCAGAGCAGAATTAAATGACATAGAAACTAAAAGAAAAATTCAAAGGATCAATAAATCCAGGAATATGTTCTTTGAAAAGATAAAGAACATTTATAAACCTTTAACCAGACTCTTCAAGGCAAGAAGAGAGAGGACTCAAATACACAAAAGCAGAAATGAAAGAGGAGAAGTTACAATTGACACCACAGAAATACAAAGGATTATAAGAAATTACTGTGAACAACCACTTGCCAAGAAATTGGACAACCTGGGCAAAATGGACAAATTTCTAGAAACACACAGCCTTCCAAAACTGAATCAAGAAGAAGCAGAAAGACTGAATAGATGGATGACAACTAGTGAAACTGAAACAGTAATGAAAAAACTCCTGGTACACAAAAGCTTTGGACTGGATGGTTTCACAGGAGAATTTTACAAAACATGTAAGGAAGGGTAACCCCTATCCTGCTAAAACTATTCCAGCAAAATCAAGGAGTGGTAAGACTCAAACTCTTTTTACAAGGCCAGTATTATCTTAATTCCAAATCCAGGCAAAGGCACAAGAAAGAAAGAAAACTACAGGTCAATATCTCTTTTGAACACAGGTGCTAAAGTCCTCAATGAATTATTGGAAATCTGTGTCCAACAACACATTAAAAATATCATACACCATGGTCAAGTGGGGGGATGCAAGGATGGTACAATATTCACAAATCATAAACATAATGCACCACATAAACAAAATGTAAGACAAAAACCACATGATCATGTCAATAGATGCTGAAGAAGCATTTGATGTAGGCAAGCACCCATTTATGATAAAAACACTCAGCAAAGTGGGAGTGGAGGGAGCATACCTCAACATAATAAAGGCCATATATAAGAAACCTACAGCCAGCATCATATTCAATGGGCAAAAACTTAAAATGTTGCCCTTGAAATTAGGAACAAGACAAGGATATCCGCTTCCACCATTTTTGTTCAACATAGTATTGGAAGTTCTAGCCACAGTGATAAGATAAGAAAAAGAAATAAAAGGCATTGGAAAGGAGGAAGTAAAATGGTCACTGTTTGCAGATGCCATGATAGTGTACATAAATGGTGGTGGACTGGTGCAGCCACTATGGAAAACAGTATGGAATTTCCTTAAAAAAACTAAAGATGGAATTGCCTCTTGATCCAGCAATTCCACTGCTGGAATTATACCCTATGAATTGTGAAACACCAATTCAAAAGAACCTATGCACCCCAATGTTCATAGCATCACAATTTATAATAGCCAAGTGCTGGAAACCACCTAAGTGCCTATCAGTACATAAGCAGATCAAAAAACTATGGTACATTTATACAATGGGATACTACACAGCAGAAAGAAAGAACTCCTACTCTTTGAGACATGGATGGAACTGGAGAGTATTATACTAAGTGAAATAATGCAGGCAGTGAAAGACAAATACTGTATGATCTTACTTGTAAGAGGAACCTAATGAACAAAACAAACAAATGAGCAAAATAGAGCCAGAGGCTTGGAAACAAGGAACAGACACAGTGACCAGAGGGGTGGGGGACAGGAGATAAGGGTGAAAGGAACAGGAAGGCACCAGTCAAGAAACATGTATGAATGACCCATGGACATGGGCAACAGGGTGAGGATTGTTTGTGGAGGCAGAGGGGTGGGATAGGTGGAAGAGGACAAAGGGGGTAAAATTGGGACAACCGTAACAGAACAACAATGAAATATTTTCTTAAAAAATGAAATAGTATTCCAAAAATTAAAAAAGAAATTCAACCCAAATTTGAGGCCTCTAAATATAGGGGTTGGAGACAGTGATGTATGGTATGTGAATGAGTTATGCCTTTACCCCCAGACAAGGAGCACTGGAATTCAGTGATGGGTTGGTGGAATCAATAACTATTTTCCAGCAGAGGGTTGTTTATGTTTTTAAAAAAGGCTCATATCTGAGCAAAATGCTGAATCTTTCTGTGGTAATCCTGGCTTGAATGAACTATGAGAAGCTGAGTTGTTGAAGCAAGGAATAGTCAGTTTCTTTTTTTTTTTAATGGTCAAGAGGCCTTCTCTAGCAGATGGTATTATTTATATACCTTCTTTGCTGTTTTTTTCCCTGTTTCTTTAGTACTACAAGTAAATTAAAAACCGAAGTTGATTTAGAAATTAAACTATTTCCTGACATCTAAAGGAACAGTGGCTCCTTTAGACTATATCACCTTAGCAGTCAATGCATCAAGTTGGAATGAAAAACCAGAGGCTTGCAGACTGCTTCCTGCATAGATTTCACCAAATGGCCCAGAAAAACATTTGGTTTCCAGATGCTATGTATGACAAGGCCCTAGTTCTCTTTCACAGTCCATGTGATCTGAGCTATGGATGAATCTGGGATATGGTCAGAGTTATTTGCTATAGACAGTTTTCCAGTAAGTGCGTAAAGGTTATGGCAACAGGCCAGGTGAGTGATTTAGGTTAGGAAGGATTCAGTGACATCTACTGGTCAATCTTAACTATCCTTAAGGCACTGCTTTGGATACATTTGGGCAGATGCCTAAAAGTACAGAGTTTTGAAACTTTGTTTCAAAGGATATGATTGAGCAGGTCTGTTATGGGATGTAGGTATCTGCACATCTAGCTAACTCACAAGTTATTCTGATGCACAGGCACCTTTGAAAATTCTTTCCTTAAAGGCCTCCAAAATTACAAAATGAACATTAAGTATACCACAGCCAACCTTAGCTTTCTTTAGCTAGATCAGTTCCAGACCTCAGGCTGTGATGGTTTGAAAAAAGGCAGCTATTTCATATTGATGTTTGATATGTAAGGGGAAATGAATGATTTGTCGTACTTGCTTTCAAGTGAAGAACTATGAGGTAGCACATTGAGCTAAATGAAATGGAATATGCCATTTGCACATTGTGTTTAAGTACCATTTATTAAATATTTAATAAGTCCTGAGTGGGCAGAAAGAAATTTTTCATTTTACTATTTGGTAAAAGAAAAAAAAATTAGTCCTACCTGTTGATGTTGTAACAGCCCCAGAACTTCAACCCAATTTTTTATTCTTTTGTTTATTTATTCATGTTTTGATTCAAACCCACTCATTCATTTATTCATCAGACTACTATTCCAGAGATCATGCTAGCTTTGGGAATATGGTGCAGAAGGCAAATCTCTGCCTTTAAGGACACCAATGATTTAAAAAATAAGCAGCCCTGGCCAGGTGGCTCAGTTGGTAGGAGTATGCTCCCATTCACTAAAAAGTTACAGGTTCTATGCTTGGTCAGGGCACATACTGAGGTTATGGGTTCAATTTCTGGTCAGTGTGTATAAGTGGCAGTAGATCAATATGTCTCTCTCACATCTGCTGTTTCTCTCTCTCTCTCTCTCTCTCTCTCTCTCTCTCTCTCCCTCTCCCTCTCCCTCTCTCAAATCAATAAATGTATCCTTCAGTGGGGGAAAAAAACAAAAAGAAGAAGCAGTCAGGCATAGATGTTACTCAAACAAGGTTGTGTATAGGGTGGAACATACACATGGGAAGAACAGGCAAGAACCTCAAAGAAATACATTTGCTATCATAACACAACAGTCATGTAATACTTACTAAGTACCAGGCACTATTCTAAATGTTTTACATCTATTAATTCATTTCATCCTCAAAATAATCCTAAGAAACAGATACTATTATTATCCCATTTTATACATGAAGAAACTGAGAAAGAGAAGTTAAATTATTCAGTTTTCAAGAGGAAGAGCTAAGAGTCAAAGTATTTTTCTTAACCACTTTATATATTCCCTTCTCTTTCATATACAAAACCTCCACTATTAGAAAGTCATTTTTATTCACTATAACAATCAATAATAGTAAAATTTATCAGAGATTTAGTATATATCATGTACTATACCAGGTATTTAACATATATTGCTTATCTCACTTAACCTTTACAACACTATTCTCATTTTAGAAATAGGAAATTCAGAATCATAGAGGTTAGTTTACTTGCAAAAGGTCACAGAGGTAGTAAGGGGCAAAGCTATGGATAGAAACAAGTTCTGTCTGAAGAGCCCACACTCCTAACTGCTATAACATACTGCCTTCCACAAAGCGGTACACAATTAAGGCAATATGACACCAAGAGGGTTGTGGTTAAGAGCACACAATCTGGAGGCAGAATGCTTGGATTTGAATCTGCTCTTCTACTTATGAGCTATTGTGACAGTGATTCAGTATTTTCATCTATAAAATGAGGATGATAGTAATACCGATCTCATAGAGCTGTCATGAAGTTAAATGGGATACTATAAGAAAGCACTTAGAAGAATACTTGTCAGGGGATCTAATGGCGTTGGAGTAGGAAGGAGCGGATTTGGCTTTCCTCTGCTCAGGGGAGAGAATCCTGACTGATCTGTGGAGTAGAGAGGCAAGCAACCAACATATTTCAGCATTTTTGAGAACAGAGGACCAAGGATTGTGGCAGAACTGAAAGAACAATGAACGGATCCTAAGGGGAGTGCTGCAACAAGACAAAAAAGAATAGGTGGAGGAGGTGAACACCAGGATACCCACTGGAAGAGGAAACCCAACAACAAAGGAACCACTAACAGATAACAGCAGAAGAAGGTGAAGGAGGGAGTAGTAACCACACAAACCTCAATCCAGGACTTATCTGGAAATACAACTAAACAGTAGAGACAGTACCCAATACAAACAACTGAACAAGATTTCTTTAAACCTGGTACACACAGAAGAACCAGCTTCAACACAACCTGCCCTCACCAGCACAACAAAATACAGAAGGTGGGGGACAGAGTGACCCACGTTTAACCAGCTGGCGGGAAGGAACCACCAAAGAAAGACTCAACAACAATCAAAACCCAAAGGCAAACACAAAGCCAACTTAAACGACAGCCCAAGACCAGTGAGCTTGGGGGGTCAAGGAAACAGCACCACTGAAACTCACTGCTACTCTACTAAAGAAGTTCACATCATAAACCCAGGGAGCCAAAACAGATCAATATAAGAAGCTGAGGCGAACAAGAAGAGTCTCACAAACAATGGGAAAACAAAGAAATACTCCCCAAATGAAAGGAAAGGAGGAAGCCTCAAAAAGAATGCTAAATGAAACAGAGGCAATTCAACTATCAGATATTGAATTCAAAGCAGTGATTGTCAGGAAGCTCAATGAGCTCACAATGAGCTACGAGAGTCTACAGGGAAGCTACAGTGAACTCAATGAAAACTACATCAGCATAAAAAAGGAAATAGAAACTCTCAACAAGGGCCAAGAGGAAATGAAGAATACAATTTCTGAACTGAAGAACACAGTAGAAGGAATCAAAAGCAGGATCGATGAAGCAGAAGATCGGATCAGCAAGCTAGAGGACAAAATAGAAGAAAACACCCAGAAAGAGCAAGAAAAGGAAAAGAGGCTCAGAAAAAATGAAGAGGGATTAAGAGAAATGCAAGACAATATGAAACGTAATAATATCCGTATAATAGGGATACCAGAAGGAGAAGAAGAAGAACAAGGGATAGAAAACCTGGTTGAACAAGTGATGATGGAAAACTTCCCTAATTTGATGAGACAAAAAGTCATACAAATACAGGAAACACAGAGAGTCCCAATCAGGAGGAACCCAAAGAGGCCCACCTCAAGACACATCATAATTAAAATGGCAAAATTTCAAGACAAAGAGAGAATCTTAAAGGCAGCAAAGGAGAAAAAGGAAGTAACATACAAGGGGGCCCCAATAAGGCTAACAGCTGACTTCTCAATGGAAACACTCCAAGCCAGAAGAGAATGGCAAGAAATAATCCAAGCAATGAGAACCAGAGGCCTGCAACCACGACTACTTAACCCAGCAAGGCTCTCAATTAAGATAGAAGGCCAAATAAGAAGCTTCTCAGACAAAAGAAGTGTAAAAGAATACACCTCCACTAAACCAGCTCTGCAAGAGATGCTGAAGGGACTGCTTTAAGGAAAGAAAGGAAAAGAGAGAGTCAGAGAGGATCACACGTACATAAAAGGCAATGAATAAGTACCTATCAATAATAACCTTAAACGTAAATGGATTAAACGCTCCAATCAAAAGACATAGAATAGCTGATTGGATAAGAAAACATGACCCACACATATGCTGTCTACAAGAGGCCCACCTCAGGATAAAAGATCTGCACAGGTTGAAAGTGAAGGGCTGGAAACAAATTTTCCAAGCAAATGGACAGGAAAAAAAAGCCGGGGTAGCAATACTCATATCTGACAAAATAGACTTCCAAGGAAGGTCCATAAAGAGAGACCCAGAAGGTCATTTCATAATACTCAAGGGAAGAATTCACCAAGAAGACATAAATATTGTAAATATATATGCACCCAACATAGGAGCACCCAAATACATAAAGAAAATCTTAGAAGACTTCAAGAAAGATATGGACAGCAACACAACTACTGTGGGGATTTTAACCCCCCTCTATCAAAAATGGACAAATCTTCCAAACAAAATATCAACAAAGATATTGTGGCATTGAACAATACACTAGACGAACTGGGCTTTACTGATATTTACAGAACCCTCCATCCCAAAGAAGCTAAATACACATTTTTTTCAAATGTACATGGAACATTTTCAAAGATTGACCACATGATAGGACACAAAACAAGCCTCAACATGTTCAAAAAAATTGAAATTATACCAAGCAATTTCTCAGATCACAAGGGACTGAAACTAGAAACCAACCCCAAGGAAAAAAACCCAAAAGACTCAAATTCATGGAGATTAAACAGCATGCTATTAAACAATGAATGGGTCAAGAATGATATTAGGGAAGAAATCAAACGGTTTTTGGAAACAAATGAAAAAGAACTCACAACAACCCAAAACTTATGGGACACAGCCAAGGCAGTCCTGAGAGGGAAGATCATAGTGATACAGGCCCACCGAAAAAAGTTAGAAACATTTCAAACAAACAACCTAACCCTATGTCTACCAGAACTCGAGGAACAACAACAAAGACAGCCCAGAGCAAGCAGAAGGAAGGAAATAACCAAGATCAGAGCAAAATTAAATGGCATAGAGACTAAAAGCACAATTCTAAAGATCAATGAATCCAAGAGCTGGTTCTTTGAAAAGATAAACAAAATCGACAAGCCTTTAACCAGACTCATCAAGAAAAAAAGAGAGAAAACCCAAATAAACACAATCAGAAATGAAAGAGGAGAGATTACAACAGATACCACAGAAATACAAAGGATTGTAACAAATTACTACAAAGAGCTGTATGCCAAGAAATTTGAAAACCTAGATGAAATGGACAAATTTCTAGAAAAATATAACCTTCCAAAACTCAATAAAATGGAAGCAGAAAGCCTCAACAAACCAATAACAGCAAAAGAAATTGAAGCAGTAATCAAAAAACTCCCAACACACAAAATCCCTGGGCCAGATGGCTTCACAGAAGAATTCTACAAAGCATTTAAGGAAGAACTAACACCTATCCTTCACAGACTGTTTCAAAAATCCAAAAAGATGGAAGACTCCCAAACTCTTTTTATGAGGCCAACATCATCTTAATTTCAAAACCAGATAAA
The DNA here is from genome assembly GCF_004126475.2 of Phyllostomus discolor. Taxonomy (NCBI): domain Eukaryota; kingdom Metazoa; phylum Chordata; class Mammalia; order Chiroptera; family Phyllostomidae; genus Phyllostomus; species Phyllostomus discolor. The sequence goes on from NC_050198.1 coordinate 49,245,895, forward strand.
GACACAACAAAGAAAGAAAACTTCAGGCCAATATCGCTGATGAACATTGACGCTAAAATCCTCAACAAGATACTGGCAAACCGCATCCAACAGTTCATTAAGAAGATCATACACCATGACCAAGTGGGATTCATTCCAGGTATGCAAGGATGGTACAATATTCGCAAATCAGTAAATGTAATACACCACATAAATAAAAGCAAAGACAAAAACCACATGATCATATCAATAGATGCAGAAAAAGCATTTGATAAGGTACAGCACCCATTTATGATAAAAACCCTCAGTAAAGTGGGAATAGAGGAAGCATTCCTCAACATAATAAAGGCCATATATGAGAAACCTACAGCCGACATTATACTCAATGGGCAAAAATTAAAATCTTTTCCACTAAGAACAGGAACAAGATAAGGATGTTCACTTTCACCACTTCTATTCAATATAGTACTGGAAGTTCTAGCCACAGCAATCAGACAAGAAAAAGAAATAAAAGAAATCCAAATTGGAAAGGAGGAAACAAAACTGTCACTGTTTGCAGACGACATGATAGTGTACATAGAAAATCCTATAGACTCCACCAAAAAACTGCTTTACCTAATAAATGAATTTGGTAAAACAGCGGGATACAAAGTCAATATCCAGAAATCAAAGGCATTTCTGTACACCAACAATGAAACAGCAGAAGCAGAAATCAAGAAAAAAATCCCATTTGAAATAGCAAAAAGAAAAATAAAATACCTAGGAATAAACCTAACCAAAGAGGTAAAAGACCTGTATTCAGAAAACTACATAACACTGAGGAGAGAAATCAAGGAAGACACAAACAAATGGAAACATATACCGTGTTCATGGATTGGAAGAATTAATATCATTAAAATGTCCATACTACCAAAAGCAATTTACACATTCAATGCAATACCTATTAAAGTACCAATGGCATATTTCACAGATATAGAACAAACACTTCAACAATTAATATGGAACCATAAACGACCCCGAATAGCTGCTGCAATTTTGAGAAAGAAGAGTAAAGTAGGAGGAATCACAATACCTGACACTAAACTATACTACAAGGCCACTGTAATCAAAACAGCCTGGTACTGGCCTAAAAACAGGCACATAGACCAATGGAACAGAACAGAGAGCCCAGAAATAAACCCAAGCCTCTATGGTCAGTTAATATTTGACAAAGGAAGCAGCAACATAAAATGGAATAAAAATAGCCTCTTCAACAAATGGTGTTGGAAGAACTGGACAGCTATGTGCAAAAAAATGAAACTCGAGCACCAACTTACACCTTATACAAAAATAGATTCAAGGTGGATAAAAGACTGAAATATAAAGTGTGACACCATTAAAGTCCTAGAAGAGAACGTAGGTAGGAAAATCTCAGATATTTCACGCAGAAACTTTTTTTACTGACTTGTCTCCTATAGCAAGGGACATAAAGGAAAGAATAAACAAATGGGACCTCATCAAGATTAAAAGCTTTTGCACAGCTAAGGAAAACAGTATCAAAATAAAAAGAGAACCAACTGTATGGGAAAACACATTTGCCAATGATACCTCAGACAAGGGTTTAATCTCCAGAATATAGAAAGAACTTACATGACTCTACTCTAAGAAGACAAGTAACCTAATTAAAAAAATGGGCAAAGGACTTGAACAGACACTTCTCCAAGGAGGACATACAGAAAATCCAAAGACACATGAAGCGACGCTCAATATCGCTAGCCATCAGAGAGATGCAGATTAAAACCACAATGAGAAACCACTTCACACCAGTCAGAATGGCCATCATAAACAAAGCAACAAACAAGTGTTGGAGAGGATGTGGAGAAAGGGGGTCCCTAGTGCACTGTTAGTGGGACTGCAGACTGGTACAACTACTATGGAAAGCAGTTTGGAACTTCCTCAGAAAACTAAAAATGGATCTGCCTTTTGACCCAGCAATTCCATTGCTGGGACTCTATCCTAAGAACACCAAAACACCAATACAAAAGAACCTTTGCACCCCGATGTTCATAGCAACACGATTTACAATAGCTAGGTGCTGGAAGCAACCTAGATACCCATCAGTAAATTAATGGATCAAAAAACTATGGTACATTTACACAATGGAATTCTATGCAGCAGAAAGAAAGAAGGAGCTCATACCCTTTGCAACAGCATGGATGGAGCTGGAAAGCATTATGCTAAGTGAAACAAGCCAGGCAGTGAAAGACAAATACCACATGATATCACCTTTAACAGGAATCTAAACAACAAAACAAAACAAAAAAAAACTAGCAAAATATAACAAAAGACACTGAAATAGGGGATAGTCTGACAGTGGCCAGAGGGGAGAGAAGAGGGAATTTCAGGGGGGAATGGGTAGGGATTACAGGAACAAATTTGAAGGACACATGGACAAAAACTAGGGGTGGGGGGTAATGGGGGGAAGTGGGGAGGGTTGGGTGTGTGGGCTGTAATGGGAGTAGGGGGGAGAAAACTGTACTTGAACAATTATTAAAATAAAAAAATAATAATAAAAAAAGAAGAATACTTGTCAAAAGGTAAGTACTATATACATATTTATTGGTTATTTCTAGTATTATTCTTTGACAAGAAGTAGCTACCAGCCATTTCATTATGAATGTCTATCAGACGTTACCTAGCTTGTCAGTTAGCAATACTATGATAAGCTGTGCTATAGGATTTGTAGGGGGCTTACAGAGAAAGGCATTGTGGGCAAAGGCACACAGGTCAGAAATAGCATGATGTATTTGCAGTTGAGGAATGCCAGGTGTTCAAGACAATGGGGGTAGAACACAGTTGAAGAAGAGTGTTCAAAGCATGAGTCACATCCCATAGAACTTTACGTGCCACAAACAGGGATTTAGACTTAACCCTTTGCAGAGTAATAGAAGGTTTTTAAGCAAGAAAGGGACATGACAAGCTTTACATTTTAGAAAAATTATTCCAGCAGCAGCCTGGTAGATGGATTGAAAAGGGCCAGACTTGAAGCAGATAGTTTCCACAGTTGTTTTTGTTTGTTTGTTTGTCCAGTGAGTAGTAATAAATACATGAACTAGAACAAGTAATAGCAATGAGAATGGAGAAGAGGGATAGATTTCAGAGATAAATGGGAAATGATATTCACAGGACATAATGAGTGATTGAATGTGGTAGGGGAAGGTATAGAGGAGGATCTAAGATGACTCCCAGGTTTCTGGCCTGGGTGTCTCTCGGAATAGTGGGGAAATGTACTGAGTACACAGGAAGAGAAGGCGGCTGGGGAGTAGGGATAATTTGTTCTGGTTTGTGACATGTTAAGTTTGAGATGCCTTTGGGACATTCAAGCTAAGATAGCCAATAGGCAGATGACTATATGACTCTGAAGATCAGGAGAGAGATCTATACTAGAGAAAAAGATTTTGGCTTTATCAACCTGTATATCATATGTAAGGCCATAGCAATGGTTGAGATTACATAGAAAGAGTACAGAGTGCAAAGAGAAAAGGGGCAAGAGAAATAACCTTGGGTCACAACATCATTTAAAGGGTAGACACAAGAATGAAGCCTGGGATGGAACTGTCTCAGATAAAAGAAGAGGACCAAGAAAAAAGGTTTCCGTTGGGAACTGGGGTGAAATTTTGCCAGTGTTACTTTGGCATTTGTTTACAGTACCTTCGTATATTGAAATACTTTGCTGCCAATAAGCACTTTCTCCTCATGAGAATCCCTGGGGAATGATTTGGAAAGAACAGTAGGCAAATGGGGGACAAAACATTACTTTAATAGAAAAACTGAAAACAACGCATGGCTCTCTAGGAAAGTTGAGTTTCAGTACAGAGTGTAGATCAGAGGCCTAAGTAAGGTTTCTATCTCCTCCTAAAACCTGTTACTCTCTGGGTAGAACCTGGAGGAGGCTGCAAGAACAGAGTGAAGGGCAAATTCTATGACCCCATTAGCCACTTAGGTGCCTGAAAGAATGGCAATAGGAGAGAGTACCCCAGTTTAGTGGAAGAGAGAAAATAGATAATAGCAGAATAAGAGACAGAGAAACAAAAACAGGCCAGAGAGGGAGAAGAAATTCCCAGAAAAGGTAGAGGTTCAAGAAAAAGGTGGTCACTAGTGTAAAAGGCCATTAAAAAGTCACATAGGTAAAGCAGCAGAGGGAAGTGTTGGACTCCTGTCCTCATTTTCTTTTCTGATCTCCACACCAAAGCACTATAGCATCTGCAGTGGAACAGGCTACCAATGAGCTCAATTGTTCTTTGCTTGCATGCTTGGTTTGTAAGGATGGGGGAATGTGGGAATCTGATTTACAATGTGAGCTGGGTCCTTGCATGTTAGAAGTCATAGAGGAGGAGCTGTAAACTCATAGTTGCCAGACTTGGTTTATTTGACCTGAGCAGTGTTTGCCAACATAATATAATCAGGAAAGTTCCCATAAAAATCTGGATTTCTGTCTTCTTTTGAAAAATTAGATTTGGCAAATCTTATCTGGAACCATGAATGATCACAAATTGTGGTTGTCACCTTTGGATAAACATGTGCTCTTTAGTTTGCCACCTCCTTCCTTATTATTATTATTTTTTGTATCTAGGCTGCATCACTAGTTCATGTCCATAGCCAGGCATTTCCCAAGTACAGAATTTTGGGAGAACCCTGGCAGTTAAGAGACTGGCATGTACTAGAACAAAGGTTGGCAAACTTTTTTTGCAAAATTTTTCTGCAAAAAAACCCCCAGATAGTAAATATTATAGGGCTTTCAGGCTATGCAGTCTCTGTATCAACTAGTCAACTCTGTTACTGTAGTGTGAAAGCAGCCATAGACAGATTTTTAAACTAATGGATGTGGCTATGTTCCAATGAAACTTTATATAGAGACTCTATAATAGAAATTTCATATAATTTTCATGCTCATGAAATATTATTTTGATTGTTTTGAACATTAACAAATGTAAAAAACATTTTTAGCTTATAGACCACACAAAAACAGGCTGTGTGAGCATATTTAACATATAGGCTATAGTTTGCCATCCCTTGGTTTAGAGAATCAATATGTTTAACATGGTAGGTGGCATGTAGATCAGCGCTACCCTTTCCCCAGTTAAGACATGTGATTATACATATAATCTTGGAAAATATGGTTATGGGTATCACAAAGGCAGAACTACCTTGAGGACACAATTAGTGATGGATAGAGAGATATACTACACAGAGCTGACTTTATAAACAGCCTCCATTCTCTATGAAAGTCCCAAAGACAAGACAAGAATAAAGAACTCAGACAAAGACACTCACCTTAAACCAATCAGGCAGACGAAAGCTGATGCCAAACAGTGACCCAAATCAATTATATTCTTTTGTTAATCTCTTTGGCTTTCTTCCTTTTCATAAATGGCATGAGTATTCCCCAGGTCTTAGGGGACTTCAAGTGGGCAAGGAGAGAGAAAGGAAGGAGAGAGACGAGAAGAGAAGAGAAGAGAAGAGAAGAGAAGAGAAGAGAAGAGAAGAGAAGAGAAGAGAAGAGAAGAGAAGACGGGAGGGGAGGGGAGGGGAGGGGAGGGGAGGGGAGGGGAGGGGAGGAGAGGAGAAGAGAAGGGGGGTGGTGAAAGGTGGCTGCTTCGCTCCAGGCAGAGTGATTCTGGGCTTCTGTGAAGAGGAGGGAAACTTGCTGATCGGTGGAGGAACAGAGCAAGTGGCCTAGGTTACTGAAACATTTTTGAAAACAGGATATCAAAAATTATAGCGATCATTGAAAAACCAGATGGTAAGGAGGCTGCTTCAGGATAAAAGAGACCCAGGGATCAGCTCAGGGACTGGGGGGTTGCAGCCCCCAGGCCTGGTGTTCCTGGGTCTGCCTCAGGGCACCCAGGAGAGTGGAGTCTCTGCTCCCTCCTCGGACAACAGGGGTTGAACAACACCAGGGGAGACCTTGTGGCTTGAAGGCACAGAGAGGGGAGTTGGACTGGGAGACAATCATGCAGGGGCTGCAAGCACCCACCCATAGCCCTCGGAGAAGTGAGTGCCTCCAGCCAGCATGACCAGGGGTGGCCTGGAAGTGTGCCCGCATCCCCAGCCCAGTGGGAGTGTGGTTTGGCGGAAAACCCAGACCTCGAAGCCCTGATCAAGGAAAGGGCATGGGCATTCTCAGGTTCCTGGAGCCTGCAGTGATGAACTGTGGAAGCCCATGTCCCCTCGGGAACCCTGACTCTCACGCTGTGAACCCAGAAGGGACGTGGCGCTTAGTGCATTCCTAGAGCCCAAAACTCAAACATTTGGTGGATGGGCGCACCCTTTTATGATCCCCAGAGATTGCACTGTGAATCCAGAAAAGTTGCGAGTGCTTCCCGAGAACATAGCGCCTGCCACAGTGGAACTTGGGGGAAGGGCACATCTCCTTGCAATCCCCGGAGCTTGCATCATGAAACAGAAAAGGCACAGGAGCCCTGTGGGACCCCGAAGCACGGGAGACCATGGCAGTGAGCTCAGGAGAGCCTGCTTGGGAGCGCCGAGGGTCCTGTAGGGGAAAGTCAGATTGGCTCTGGGGAGAGCACCCTGCTAGCCCTGGGGATAGTACCTGAGAGACTTAACTGAGATTTCACTGGGAACAGTCATAAGCATTTTAAATGCCCCTCAGCCTGCTGAAGCCAGCAAGATGAGAAAAACTGGTCTGGCCAGTTAGAAACCAACAAGAGGTTTTGGTGTTTTGTTTTGTTTTGTTTTGTTTTGTTTTGGCTGTTGTTGATTGATTTTATCTTGTGTTTGAAGTGACTTTTTATTTTCCAATTCTTATTATTTTTATATCTCTAAATCCCTTATGTTTCTCTTTCATTCATCCTAGTATTATTCCTTCCATTCCAAATTTATCTCTCCTGCACTCCATCTTCTGCTTTTTTCCCCTTTTTTTGAGCTTGCAAGTTACTGCAAATTTGTATTATCTTTTTCTCACTTTTCTGACATTTTTTATTTTAATAGTATTTTGGTATTCTTTTTCTTTCTGTATAATCTTCTTTGCTTGGATGGTTATACTGTCATTTGATAGGTTCCCCCTGTTATCTCAGTCACAGTGTGTTGATAATTTACTATCTTTCATCTGTGTTCCATTAGTACACGTCTCAAGGTTCTATACTTCTTATTCTTGTTATCTAGATCTCATAGATTCTGCCACATGATTGTTGCTTTACTAATACTGTAAATAAGACCTAGTTCATACAATTGTAAATACCACCCAACACCGCTACCTGATCTCAGCCCACTGGGCAATTTCCTGAACTATATTACTGTGGGGGTTGTCTCTATTCTTTTACACACTACTCCTATTTACTAATCTTTATTCCCACCCTACCTCAGAATCTGACCTCCCACAGCCTCACAGCTTTCTAAATCCAACTAACAATCCTTTCGTCCCTGATAAGAGTCTTATCTTCTTTCAATCATTTCTAAAATGTGGGTAGTGGGGTGCAGGATCACAGTTAACACTATAAGTAGCCAAAGGATATCTCATCTCTTCTCTACTGGCTGCTAATGTAAATATCATAGCATACTGTCTTGCTGTCTTAAACCATTTCGCCTTACTCCTCCAACTGATCACAAAATAGGGTAGGGGGAAATTCTGAACACCAGCATACATGAAGGAGACTGCACCACTGAATCTCACAGGTATTCTACCACAGAAGTTCACACCATAATCACAGGGAACAAGAACAGATCAATTTAAGAAACAGAGGCTAACAAGAAGAAACCCATGAACAATGAGAAAACAAAGAAACAATCCCCAATTGAAGGGAAAGGAGGAAGCCTCAGAAAAAATGCTAAATGAAACAGAGGCAACTCAACTATCAGATATTGAGTTCAAAACAATGATTATCAGGAAGCTCAATGAATTCACAATGAGCTACCAGAAACTACAGGGAAGCTACAATGATCTCACTGCAAACTATAGAAACATGAAACAGGAAATAGAAACTCTCAACAAGGGCCAAGAGAAAATGAAGAATGCCATTTCTGAACTGAGGAACACAGTAGAAGGAATGAAAAGCAGGATTGATGAAGCAGAAGATCAGATGAGCAAGCTATAGTTCAAAGTAGAAAACAACACCCAGGAAGAGCAAGAAAAGGAAAAGAGGCTCAGAAAGAATGAAGAGGGATTAAGAGAAATGCAAGACAATATGAAACGTAATAATATCCATATAATAGGGATACCAGAAGGAGAAGAAGAAGAGCAAGGGATAGAAAACTTATTTGGAAGAGTAACGAAGGAAAACTTCCCTAATTTGATGAGAGAAAAAGTCACACAAATCCAGGAAACACAAAGAGTCTCAATCACGAGGAACCCAAAGAGGCCCACCTCAAGACACATCATGGTTAAAATGGCAAAGTTTCAAGACAAAGAGAGAATTGTAAAGGTAGCAAAGTAGAACCAGGAAGTAACATACAAGGGAGCCCCAATAAGGCTAACAGCTGACTTCTCAATGGAAACACTCCAAGCCAGAAGAGAATGGCAAGAAATATTCCAAGTAAGGAGAGCCAGAGGTCTGCAACCAAGGTTACTTTACCCAGCAAGGCTCTCAATCAAGATAGAAGGCCAAATAAGAAGCTTCTCAGACAAAAGAAGTGTAAAAGAATACACCTCCACTAAACAAGCTCTGCTAGAGATGCTAAAGGGACTGCTTTAAGGAAGGGAAGAGAAAGAGAGAGAGAGAGAGAGAGAGAGGAACACATGTACATAAAAGACAATGAATAAGTACCTATCAATAAAAAACTTAAACCTAAATGGAGTAAATGCTCCAATCAAAAGACATAGAATAGCTGAATGGATAAGAAAACATGACCAACACATAGGCTGCCTACAAGAGACCCACCTCAGGATAAAAGACCTGCACAGGCTGAAAGTGAAGGGCTGGAAACAAATCTTCCAAGCAAATGGACAGGAAAAAAAAAAATCCGGGGTAGCAATACTCATATCAGACAAAACAGACTTCCAAAAAAGGTCCATAAAGAGAGACACAGAAGGTCACTTCATAATAGTCAAGGGAAGAATCCACCAAGAAGACATAAATATTGTAAATATATATGCACGCAACAGAGCAGCACCCAAATACATAAAGAAAATTTTAGAGGACTTCAAGAAAGATATGGACAGCAACACAATTATAGTGGGGGATTTCAACACCCACTATCAAAAATGGACAGATGTTCCAAATGAAATATCAACAAAGATATTGTGGCATTGAACAATACCCTTGATGAAATGGACTTTACTGATATATACAGAGCCCTCCATCCAAAAGAAGCTAAATATACATTCTTTTCAAATGTACATGGAACATTTTGAAAGACTGACCACATGATAGCACACAAAACAAGCCTCAAGGATTTCAAGAAAATTGAAATCATACCAAGCATTTTCTCGGATCACAAGGGACTGAAGCTAGAAACCAACCCCAAGGATAATAAAAAACAAAACACTCAAAATCATGGAGATTCAATAGCATGCTATTAAACAGTGAATGGGTCAAGAATGATATTAGGGAAGAAATCAAAAGGTTTCTGGAAACAAATGAAAACAAACTCACAACAACTCAAAACTTATGGGACACAGCCAAGGAAGTCTTGAGAGGGAAGTTCATAGAGATATAGGCCCACCTAAAAAAGGTAGAAACATTCCAAACAAACAACCTAACCCTACGTCTACAAGAACTCGAGGAACAACAACAAAGACAGCCCAGAGCAAGCAGAAGGAAGGAAATAATCAAGATCAGAGCAGAATTAAATGACATAGAGACTAAAAGCACAATTCTAAGGATCAATGAATCCAAGAGCTGGTTCTTTGAAAAGGTAAACAAAACTGACAAGTCTTTAAGCAGACTCATCAAGAAAAAAAGAGAGAAGACCCAAATAAACACAATCAGAAATGAAAGAGGAGAGATTACAACAGATACCACAGAAATACAGAGCATTGTAAGAAATTACTACAAAGAACTGTATGCCAAGAAATTTGAAAACCTAGGTGAAAAGGATAAATTTCTAGAAAAATATAATCTTCCAAAACTCAATGAAAAAGAAGCAGAAAGCCTGAACAGACCAATAACAACCAAAGAAATTGAAGCAGTAATAAAAAAACTCCCAACACACAAAAGCCCTGGACCGCATGGTTTCACAGGAGAATTCCACAAAGCATTTAAGGAAGAGATAACCCTTATCCTTCACAGACTATTTCAAAAAATCTAAAAAGATGGAAGACTCCCAAACTCTTTTTATGAGCCCAACATCATCTTAATTCCAAAACCAGATAAAGACACAACAAAGAAAGAAAACTTCAGGCCAATATCGCTGATGAACATTGATGCTAAAATCCTCAACAAGATACCGGCAAACCACATCCAACAGTTCATTAAGAAGATCATACACCATGACCAAGTGGGAATCATTCCAGGGATGTAAGGATGGTACAATATTCACAAATCAGTAAATGTAATACATCACATAAACAAAAGCTAAGAGAAAAACCACATGATCATATCAATAGATGCAGAAAAAGCATTTGATAAGGTACAGCACCCATTTATGATAAAAACACTCAGCAAAGTGGGAACAGAGGGAGCATTCCTCAACATAATCAAGGCCATATATGAGAAACCTACAGCCAACATCATACTCAATTGGCAAAACGTGAAATCTTTTTCACTAAGATCAGGAACAAGACAAGGATGTCCATTTTCACCACTTCTATTCAGTATAGTACTGGAAGTTTTAGCCACAGTGATCAGATAAGAAAAAGAAATAAGTGGCATCCAAATTGGAAAGGAGGAAACAAAACTGTCACTGTTTGCAGATGACATGATAGTGTACATAGGAAATCCTATAGAGTCCACCAAAAAGTGCTTGACCTAATAAACAAATTTGGCAAAACAGCAGTCTACAAAGTCAATATACAGAAATCAAAGGCATTTCTGTACATCAACAATGAAACAGCAGAAGCAGAAATCAAGGAAAAAAATCCTATTTGAAACAGCAAAAAGAAAAATAAAATATCTAGGAATAAACCTAACCAAAGAGGTAAAAGACCTGTATTTAGAAAAGTATATAACACTCAGGAAAGAAATCAAGGAAGACACAAACAAATGGAAACATATACCGTGTTCAAGGATTGGAAGAATTAATATCATCAAAATGTCCATACTACCCAAAGCAATTTACACATTGAATGCAATTCCTATTAAAGTACCAATGGCTTATTTCACAGACATAGAACAAATACTTCAAAAATTTATATGGAATCATAAATGACCCTGAATAGCTGCTGCAATTTTGAGAAAGAAGAGTAAAGTAGGAGGGATCACAATACCCGACACTAAACTATTCTACAAGGCCACTGTAATCAAAACAGCCTGGTACTGGCCTAAAAACAGGCACATGGACCAATGGAACAGAACAGAGAGCTCAGAAATAAACAGAAGTCTCTATGGTCAATTAATATTTGACAAAGGAGGCAGCAACATAAAATGGAGTAAAAAATAGCCTCTTCAACAAATGGTGTTGGGAGAACTGGACATCCACGTGCAAAAAAAATGAAACTCGAGCACCAACTTATACCTTATACAAAAATAAATTCAAGGTGGATAAAGGACTTAAATATAAACCATGACACCATTAAAGTCCTAGAGGAGAACATAGGTAGGAAAATCTCAGATATTTCATGCAGAAACTTTTTTACTGACTTGTCCCCTAGAGCAAGGGACATGAAGGAAAGAATAAACAAATGGGACCTCATCAAAATTAAAAGCTTCTGCACAGCTAAAGAAAACACTATCAAAATAAAAAGAGAACCAACTGTATGGGAAAACATATTTGCCAATGATACCTCAGACAAGGGTTTAATCTCCAAAATATATAAAGAACTTACATGACTACACTCTAAGAAGACAAGTAATCCAATTAAAAAATGAGCAAAGGACTTGAACATTCACTTCTCCATGGAGGACATACAGAACATCCAAAGACACATGAAACAATGTTCAATATTGCTAGCTATCAGAGAGATGCAAATTAAAACCACAATGAGATACCACTTCACACCAGACAGAATGGCCATCATAAACAAAGCAACAAACAACAAGTGTTGGAGAGGTTTTGGAGAAAAGGGGACCCTAGTGCACTGTTAGTGGGACTGCAGACTGGTACAACCACTATGGAAAGTGGTATGGAACTTCCTCAGAAAACTAAAAATGGATCTGCCTTTTGGCCCAGCAATTCCACTGTTGGGACTCTATCCTAAGAATACTAAAACACCAATCCAAAAGAACCTATGCATCCCAGTGTTCATACAGCACAATTTACAATAGCTAGAAGCTGGAAGCAACCAAGATGCCCATCAGTAAATGAATGGATCAGAAAACTGTGGTCCATTTACACAATGGAATTCTATGCAGCAGAAAGAAAGGAGGAGCTCCTACCCCTTGCAACAGTGTGGATGGAGCTGGAAAACATTATGCTAAGCGAAACAAGCCAGTCGGTGAAAGACAAACACCATATGATCTCACCTTTAACAGGAACCTAAATAACAAAACAAAAAAACAAGCAAAATATAACCAAAGTCACTGAAATGGAGGACAGGCTGACGGTGACCGGAGGGGTGAGAAGAGGGAATTTAAAGGGACAGTGGGAAGGGTCCACAGGAACAAACTTAAAGGACACATGGTCATAAGCTAAGGGGAGGGTGGTAATGGGAGGGAAATGGGGAGGGTGGTGGGGGGACTGGATTGGGAGTACAAAGGAGAAAACTGTATATGAACAATGATTAAAATAAAAATAAATAAATATATAAATATGTCCCAAATATTACATGGGACATATGTATTTATTGTTTATCAGAAAAAAAAACCAAAAACTATAGTACATTTACACAATGGAATTCTATGCAGCAGAAAAAAAGAAGGAGCTCCTACCCTTTGCAACAGCTTGGATAGAGCTGGAAAGCATTATGCTAAGCGAAACAAGCCAGGCAGTGAAAGACAAATACCTTATGATCTCACCTTTAACAGGAATGTAAACAACAAAACAAAGAAACAAGCAAAATATAACCAAAGACACAGAAATAGAGGACAGGCTGACAGTGACCAGAGGGGTGAGAAGAGGGAATTTCAGGGGGAAAGGGGAAGGGTTTACAGTAACAAATTTAAAGGACATATGGACAAAAACTAGGGGGAGGGTGTTAATGGGAGGGAAGAGGGGAAGTTTGGGTGAGTGGGGTGGAATGGGAGTAAAAGGGAGAAAACTATACTTGAACAATGATTAAAAAAGAGAGAGAGAGAGGGACCAATTTGCAAGGCTGGTGTTTATCTGTTCATTTCACTTAGCCGCGGCATTTACATAGTAATGTTTTCAGTTTAACTTGGGAATGTTATTTTAAATCATATACATGCTGCATATAAATGTCCAAATGAAAAAAAGAAGAGAACAGGAGAGAAGAAAAGAGAAGAGAAGAGAAGGGAAGGGAAGGGAAGGGAAGGGAAGGGAAGGGAAGGGAAGGGAAGGGAAGGGAAGGGAAGGGAAGGGAAGGGAAAGGGAAGAGGAAGAGGGAGAGGAGAAGGAGAAGAAGGAGAAGAAAGAAAGAGAGAAAGAGAGAGGAAAAGAAAATGGGAGGGAGGTGAAAAAGAGAGATGGAAGGAAAGAGAATATGGATATAAAAACAATCCTTTATTTGTTTTTCTTTAAAACAGAACATCTTCTTCCTAAACATGGCACAAACTCATTTGAAGAAAAACTTGATATTAACAGACATATGACTATCTGTAGTCTCTGTTAATCTTAAATAGTATACACAGTCAAACACATTGTTTCATACATTTTAATGTGTTTAATATTGAACTTATCTAATTGCTGTCTCAAATCCAGCTAAGTGAGTGGCACTAAATGTCATAGGCACTATATCAACATGTTAAAATCTTTAAAATGTTGAATTCAAACATATTTTTGGCCTCAAGGTTTTCAGATAAAGGATTTTGCCTTATAATAGATACATATATTTATGTTGGTATATGTCATTTTTCTTTTTCTGGACAATACCATACAAAATATTTTACAGTGATCTTTGAGAAAGGTGTTGGGATGGTGGTGAGAGGTTTGTACATTTCATTTGGTACCTTTCCATAGTTGAATTTTCTAACCTTTACATGTCTGTTCCTTTTTTTTCCTATTTAAGGAGTTTAATTTTCTTGTATGATTAAATGTGCTTGCATTTAAAATTATGTAGTTGATTTAATTTAAATGTTATAACATTTAAAAACATGCTTTATTTTTGTATAAAAAATTCAATAGCATTAGAAAGGGAAAGATTATGGTTCATTTTTTTATCTCTCCATATTTAAAATAAATATGAAAGTAATTAAATTGTAAACAAAAAATTTTATTTAAAATAATATAAATAAAGATAGCTAAAATGGGAGAGCAGTCTGTGATAAAGATTAGCAGGTGCACATGCCAACAGCCACAAACATTAAGAAGTGTGAATGATTCCTGTAGTCAGAGAGAGCAAAAGAGAGCCATCATGGGGGTGATGGGATTTTACATATATGTAGAATTTGGTTGATAGAGATGATAGGGAGTTCAGATGAGGAAAGTGGTCTACATAAAAGGCAAAAAGTGAGAATAATCTCCAATAATCTGAAAACTTGGGAGGCTGAGTAAAAAGAGGGATACCACCTACCCAGAGGGTTCAAATGACACATATTTGACTCTGAGTGTTCCTCTACCAAACTGGAAGGTATGTAGCTACAGTTTGCCTACTACTTCCAGTCATCTTCACCCCCCCATTTATTTCCTTTCTTCCACTCTTTCATCGGCCTTCCATTAAATAGCTTCATTTTTTTTAAAGTTCTCAGGACCCCAGCTGATGCTCTAGAAAGCTACCACTGACATTTATGTGCATGATAAAGATATATATGAAATCATCTTGAGGGGAGAAAAGCCTTTGGAAATCAGCTAGTTTACCTATCTTATATAGTAGGAAGGGAATATGAGATCATGAGAGGTGAAACATCTTGCTACGTTACATAGCCCACTACTGAAGGGATCCAAATGAAAGCCAGTTTTCCACCTTACAGATCAGTTAGAATCTACCGTTCTTTCCTTTGTGTTCATTGGTGGCACATTTGTTTCCCAGTCTAGCCTGTGATCTGCTAAGACTTCAGCATGATATTGATGTCCAGAAAGGGTGAAACAAACATAAAAACTATGGAATCTGTTGGTCAGTAGAGAAGCATTATGTTGTATAGATTGGAGCCTGAGTACTAGTGAGTTACCATGACAACATCTGGGCATACATTTCAGGCTCCAGGAAGAAGACAAAATTCTCACATAAAGCCTAGCTTCCCATTCCTGTCATGATGGGATTCATCACTCAGAGAGAATGGGCCTCTGTCAAGTGCGTGTGGGGTTGGGCAGGGTGGAGATGATAGGAAGGTGGACATTCTTTTTCTTGTTTGCAATGTCCTCATTTCTGAAGGTAAAAAAGGGAAAGAAAGGAATGGAGAGGAGTAAGGAGGGGTTTTTTTTTCCATTGGTATTTTGCTTGTAATATAAAACACTAGGCTGCCATTAACTCCTCCTGGCCTAGAAAAGAGATGTTCTGGCTACATCTCCTTCCTTAGAAATCTCTGCTTACTTCTCTCTTCTGATTCCATAGGATGCAAGAGGATTTGGCTAATAGTCTGACAAGGCTAAAAGATTCACAGGCTTCTATAGCAAAAACAAATGTTAAATTTCTTAAAGGTCTCTCACCATCTCTGCCAAACCTCAAAAGTCAGGGTTAGCAATGAAGCAAGAAGTTTAAATGAGGGCACATAGGGAGTGTGATGAGGTTCTGGTGCGGATTTTAATTGCTTTGGGATCCTAAGGTAGAGAATGGACCAACTTTAGTTACAGACCTCATAAGGCTTACTCTCCTGACCTAGTTTATGGACCTTACCAAATGTCATGGGGTGCTGAGAAGACATTGTGGCCTTGAAAAGTGAGGGTATACATGTGGCCATGGAGCCTATTTGGGGGAGAGTCAAGAGGGATTTAGACAGCATGAGTATCTAAAATGAATAGAGTAGGGCAGGAAAGCAAAAGATTGCCGCTTCTGGATTGGAGTGGCTGAGTGGTGCTGTTTCAGTACAAAGGCTGAATTGTTCAGTCTGTGAGGCAGGAAGGATAGTGTCATCAGTCTGAGTTCCTACATTTCTCCATCACTGGCCTCCGGAACAATCAGGATAGTCTATTCTCTTTACTCCACACACACCAGGCTCATTTCTACTTTCTATTTCTGCGGTTTTCCCTACTTGGAATCCTCTTTCTCCTTTCTGTTTTTCCAAATTCTAGTTTGTGATTCAAAATTAGAGTTCTGTCTCCTCTATATAACATTCTTTTTTTTTTTTTTGCTCCAGCTCATGATAATTACTCCTTGCACTAGCTTACTTAGATTTTGCATTACATAGTTATTTAATTTCTCTGCCTTGATGGGCTATATGAGGATAACAATAGCATTCACATCTTAGGTTTCTATTGAGTATTTAAATAAAATAATGCACATAAAGTGTTTAGGGCAGGACTTGACATAAGTGATGTCTGTGCTCAATAAGTCATATTCATTATTGTTTTCACAGGAGGGCATCATATAGCTTCAAGTTAAGATTATCACACTTTGTAATATGTGATACATAGCACTGTATTTTAAAGCAGCAGTTAAGGAATCTATTTGTACTATGGATATGCAAGAGGATTCCTTGCCTTCTGGAATAGGTAAAGATTAATAGTTAACGTTTGTTGAGTGATAACTAACAAGCCAAGCAATATTTTGAATGTTTTACTTGTATGAACTTGTTGAATCCTATAAAACCAAGAGTTCAGGGATATTATCACTGTTTCCTTCTACTGTCTATGAAAGAGATCCAGATAAGCTGGGTAACTGGCTTCAAGCCACACAATTCAGCTAGCCAGCAGTAGCAGAGCTGGATATAAACCTAGACAGTGTGGCTCCAAAGTCTGGACTCTTAACCACTATGCTATCCCCTTGCAAATTGGAAGCTGAAACCCTAGGGAAGGGTACGTGAAATAAGAAGGCCATTTAGAGAAGTGAAGGGGATTTAGCTGGAAACTGTCAAGACTCTTAAGAGAACAGAGGTTTTGGGGTGGCCTCTATCTGTGCAGGATGAAGAAGCCTTGGATATGAACTGGGTATAATTATATTCTTCCTGTTCTCTGTGACAGAGTAGTTTCAGTTACATTCAGGAAGTCTAGCCTGAGAGTCTGTGGCTGTCATGATGACTCCTTGTCAGGAAGGGGACAGGAGATAAGAGAAAAGGAGAGGGGTATTCCAAGGCTGTGGATACCAGAAGAGCCTTGGCAAGTCCTGGGGTGGTGGCAGTGAAGCTAGAAGACACAAGTCTATCAGAGGCTGCTTGACCCACTGAGGGATACAAGCAGCTTTCAGAAACTGCACTTTATAAATCAAGCTATAAGGTCTTATCTCTCACTTCTTTCTTGGCTTCTTATTGGCCCTAATTTTATTGTTTATCTAGAAGTAATTTTGAGTGTTACACAAAGCTGATAGGGAACATAAATACTTGGTTTCAATATAATAATGCTCAGAGGAGGATTAGAAAACTCCTAAGAGCCAGGGCTAGGTGAGGGGTTTTGGAGAAAGGGACTCTGTCACAGCTCCCAGACCTTGAACCACTCCTGTGGTTTGAAACCAAGTTTTGTTACTTGCTTTGCCTCAGGCTATTCTCAAATCTCTGGTGACTTCACAGATATTTGGAATATTACATTACACCAGAAGAACTGCTACAGACCTACAGATCTTATGGGTAGGATACATATATGGTTTTCCATCATAGGGGATATAAGACAGAGCCTCGTCTCTAAAATATTAGTTGTCCCTATAACTGCAATCTTACCATTGACATTTAATATCTTTGAGCCTTTAAGTTTCCCCCCAATCTTCAGGAATGTCCATCTAAGAATTAGAAGGCCATATGAATAAAAAAAAGAAAGGCATCTGAAGGTCATCTGATCCAACTCAGGTAATGTCCATTAAAGTGTGAATACCCTTTGATGTAGGTAGCATAGTTGAAATTAACCTGAGGTTTATAGGTTCTCTAAATTTCCTGAAATCATATGCCGAGTTTCGTGTGCATGTGCATATGTGCATTTTTACCCATTGAAAAGTTATTATCAGGCTGGAATGTAGTCTGTTGTGTTAATACTTGAGATTCAATGTAGTTCTGACATGGCTTTGAATTCTTGTTCTACCACTTACTAGCTGTGTGACCCTAAACAATATACTTGACCACTCTGAATATCATCTGTGTATGAAAACAGAAAAACATAACAGTGCCTAACTTGAGTTGGTATTGTAAGGATCCAATGAAAAAAGGCAGATCAAGTGCAAAACATAGTTCCTGGTGCAAAATAAGTGTTCCATGTTCATTGATGCATTCAATAAATATTTACTGAATTCCTACTCTGTTATTCACTCTCCTATGTCCCAGAGTTACAGCAGTGAACAAAAATCTCTTTTCTCATGAGGTTTCTGTTAAAAGTCAAATAAAATAAAATAGCTAAAAGTATGATAAGCACCATGATTAAAGTTAAAAATGGGGGCTTAGGAGGAGAGCAAATTCAAGGTGTAGGCCAGCTGCATTCCTTACTGGAGACTCGGGAAGAATCCATCTCTGAGCTCATTTCCTTTTCATATTTTCCACGTGGCTCCCTCTATCTCAAACCAGCAAGAGTGGCTCAAGTCCTTCTCATGGTTGAAATCTGATTTCCTTTCCTGCAACTTTCTGCTTTTAAGGGTTCATAAAATCACATCAAGGATAATCTTTGAATCTTAAGGTCAGCTTATCAGTAACCACAAATACACTTGAATAATTTATTTTGCCATGTGATATAAACAGAATAACAAGTGTGACACCTGAGGATAAATGTTATTGGGGCCAAAATTCTGACTACCACAGATAGAAAACATATTCTAGGCAGAGGGAACAGCATGAACAAGTTCCCTGAGATGGACTCTAGGTAGGCATATTTGTGGAACTGAAAAAGCCAGTGTAGCTAGAACTTTGTGAGTAAGGAGAGTGGGAAATGATCAGGGGAAGGGATCTAAGAAGCCATAAAGAGGTTAAAGCTGGTAAATGACATGGTCTGATTGACATGTTAGGAAGATAGTTCTTGCTACTGTGAGGAGAATGAGTTGGAAGGGAGCAAAAATGGAAGGGAGAAATTTATCATGCAGAGTAACTATAATGATCCCCATCTTTAATACTAGAGCTTCTAAATCTGTGTTAGCAACATAGCACTAGAAATCAAGAGCTCTTTATGGAGTATCATGAAATATTCATATTTAAATTATAAAGTATCTACAAATATAATTCCATGATAACTCAAATAGGAGAAACATTTATGGGAACACATTCTAACCATTAACTTAATGCTCTTCCTTGAAAATTTTGGGGAAAAAGATCATTTCCTTTTCTTTCATTTTATTTTTAGTGTCATAATATTCTGGTTTTGTTCATAGAACACATATTCTCTCAGAGGATAGTTTTAAAATCATCCTTAAGAGAAGAGCAATATAGTGGTGCATAGAGACTGACGTCGGCTGGACACAAGACCTGGGCCCTTCCTGTATTCTCTCAGCCTCCTTTGATACTCTGCCAGGAGTTTTAGTTAGCTGTTTGAAATGCCTTATTACAGTGGGAAGAAATACAAGGTCCAAATGCTACACAGATGTGAAAAGATTCAGTGTAGCTTAACTCATCAGTGGGAATAAAGTTCCTTTGGACTAATTCCTACAAGGGTCCTTTGGCCCTAAGTAAAAAAAAAAAAATGCTCTGAATCTACCTGGTAGCATGATAAGACAGATTACCATGGACTTATGCCCTGGAGCTCTTTGAGCACAAAATCTCCAGCTTTTTGGCAGTTTCCTGCCCAGGCTACTTCCTTCCTATTCACTGGCTTTCAAGAATTCTCTGATCTGTCCTCCTTGTACACACTCAAACTTCTTTCTACTACTTTCTAATGCAGTCTGCCAATTTACCCACCTCTCACTGAGTCCTTCAAATGTTCCATTTTTCTAAATAATCCTTATGTTTCCTTTCATTATTTCTCAGTCCCCTCCTCCCAGTATCACACATTTGGGACTCTGACGGCACTTGTTTATTCCTGCCCCTCACACCAAATTTGTTTAGCTCATCCATGCTCAGAACATACA
Organism: Phyllostomus discolor; assembly: GCF_004126475.2. Lineage (NCBI taxonomy): Eukaryota > Metazoa > Chordata > Mammalia > Chiroptera > Phyllostomidae > Phyllostomus > Phyllostomus discolor. The sequence goes on from NC_050198.1 coordinate 49,266,146, forward strand.
TTTATATGTCTAAAGCCCCATTAACATTATTATGCCTTCCCCATTCATCCTGTAGTTTTCTCAACATCACACACATTGAAAAGAAAGGATGAGTTTCTATAGGAGACAGGATGCAGGTGCCAGAATTGTGAGTGAGGCCTTAAAGGTAGTACTGTTAGATTCCTGAGAGCATAGGCTGAAGTAGCTATGAGTGGGCTGAAGAGGCATTGGAATGTCCACTTAAGGATTTGTGGGGGATTCTAGGATCTGAGAAACAAAAGCAATATTGTCATCCCTGTTGGACAAGTCCACCCAGTTTCAAATGAAGTGAAGCCTGTTTATTGCCCCATATTTATATCTATTTAGAGCATTGGGGGCTTTTTTGGTGATGGTGGGGGAGGAAGGGTGTTGGGAGAGACAGAGAGCACAAGAGAGCATGAGAGAGCTGGAGAGGGCACTAAGGCAGGAGAGAAACTGTTAAAAGAAAAATCTTTTCAGTATTTTGAGAAAACATTTGCAAAGGTGTGGAAGTTATAGGCTAGTCTATTTCTGGCAATCGCTGTCAATGTGACATTTCTGTAAAATATGGCTCAGGTGGAAGCTCTTTCTGGTACCAAATTATAATGGCAATATTGAAAATTTATTGAGTACTTACTACTATCTGTTGGGCTGTATGCCAGGCTTTTTAATTGTCTTAACTCATTTAATCCTCACAATAACATTAGGAGATGGAAGTTATTATTTTATTTACATTGTACATGAGAAAACTGAGGCATGAAGAGAAGCAACTAATTCAAGGACACATATCTAATAAGTGGCAGAATCAGGATTCAAGCCTGGGCCTGGCTAACCCAATGTCCATCCTCATAATAACTATGCTTTATTGGAATTGTTGGTAATTAAGAGAACCATTGTAGAGGTCAGGCACTCCTTTCTCATCCAGCTCACCTCTGTCCTGAATCCCTCTCCTCTTCTCTGCTCTAATCCCTAGTACTTCTAATGCTTTCTGAAAGGCCCAAAGCTTAGGGAATAAGAAAGACTTGGAGTAGAAATATAGTCAGTTCACAGCAGAGAAGCACACTTTGCTGTCTGGACTCAGGCAAGCAATGATGACCAAAGAAATCACAAGCTGTCTTCATGTGAGCCAAATGCTTATTTTGTATTTTTCACAGAAGAAATTAAAAACCTGTACACCCTTCCATGCCTGCTCCAGGGTCAAGCATCTGCTGGGTGTATTAAAGACAAAGGCTCCCATCTGGATTTCTTTAACTCTTTTTCCTTCACCATGACTTTCTCCTCATTGCCCCAGCTTTGTTTCATGTCTCTCTGTTCTTTTATCTGTTTTTGTCTCCCACTTCTCTCACTCCTTTCTTATGTTTACTTGCTAAGCCATTGACAGGAAAGAGCATTTTATTTTTACTCTCTAGAGTGATTTCCTAGCTGGTCACATTTTCTTCTACTGACTGCCTCTGATCATTATATCCTCTCATCAGCCACCTATACATAGGTTTAAGATTTAGAAAATGAAGGGCGGAAGATGGCAGCATAGGCAGACGGCTTACCTCTTTGCACAACCACATCAAAATTACAACTAAAATATAGAACAACCATTACTCAGAACTATCAGAAATTAAGTTGAATGGAAGTCTGATGACTACAGAGTTAAAGAAACCACATCAATAAAGACTGGTAGGAGCGGTACAGACGTCAGAATGGGCTGGACTCTCACACAGGTGTGGTGGATAAAAATTCAGAAGGGGTATCTTGGGAGAAAGTAGTTCCATCCCACACCAGACCACCCAGCCCAGTTTTCCAGTTCCAGGAAGATAAGTCTCCACAACTTCTGGCTCCAAAAACCAGTGGGGATTGAGTTGGTGGAAGAAACTTCTGGAGCCACAACCAGTTCCTCTTAAAGAATACACACAGAGACTCACCTACTCAGTCTCACTCCCTCTGAGCTCCAGTACTGAGGTGGCAGCTTGAAGGGCACCAGAAGCATACTGGGAGAGGCTGAAGTGTCTGGCATCAGGGCAAGCAGAGGCCATTGTCCTTTCCTGAGCCCTCCCCCAACAGAGCCACACAGCCAGCAGGCTGGTGCCATATTTGAGACTCCATCAACCTGGCTAACACTGTTTGACCCACCTTGGAGATCCCCAGAGACTCCATGCCACCCAACTTATGGGCCCACACAAGCTGCTTTCCCATATGAAGGGCTGGTCCTTGCAAATGCTTCACAACTTCCTAAGTACTATCAAACAAGCAACAAATGGCCTCAAAAAGCTCCGGGCTAGGCACTAGCAGCAGCCAGATTAGTTTCACAGCTTGGCTTCACCTGGGAATCTCCAAGTCCAGCATAAGTAGCAGCCTTCTCAGATTGCTTTATAGCTCAGGAAGGGTGGCCTTGGGGAAAAACATAGATGGTAGCTGACCTTGGCCTGCACCACCTGGGAAATCCCAGGGTCAGCGCACCCAGTGGACAGCTACAGGCCACTTCAGAGCACCACCACCCTGCCCCTGCACAACTGATCCTTCATGGAGGGCAGAGGTTGTTGGTAAGTGGTCACAGCCAATCCTTGCAGCTGACTGGCCTGGGTAAATCCATCCCATGGACCTGCTAACAACAACCAAGGCTCAGCCACAAAAGGAGGGTGTACTCAGCCCACACAAAGGGCACAACTCAAATACACAGTTTAGGTGATAGGGGGGGCTATGCCACTGAACCTTACAGGACACCTACATCAACTAGGTCATACTACCAAGACATGGAGTCAAAGCAGTCCTACCTAATACATAGAAACAAAACCAGGGAGGCTGCCAAAATGAGGAGACAAAGGAACATGGCCCAAAGAAAATAAAGGGAACCTACTTGTGTTCAGTATGGACAAAGCTGAAATCTAGTCCCTCCATTGAAAAATAGTGTGAAATGCCAAATAAAAATAATAAGGTCATTTAGTTAAAATACTGCTTTCAATTTCTCAGAATGTTTTTTTCAGTCTTTGATATTACAAAGTGTGTTGCAACCATTCAAGCCCAGGTATGTCCATGGTATTCACACAGATAGAATAATATTCATGGAGCTGTTGGGATGTCTAGCATGCCTTTATTCATGGGTGGGTGAGCTATGCATGTTGCAAGCTGCGTGTCTCCCTGTATGTCACCCATTGTAGCACTTGCTCCCCAGCATGGCACCCATCGTGGCACATGTCCCTATATGTGTCTCTCTCATCATCACCCAGCAGGGAGTCCCTACCTATTTAAGTACAAGTGGGGAACAAAGCTGAAAAACTTCCAGAATAATATATAACATAACAAACATAACATGACAACATAACATAACATAACAACATAACAACAACAACAATTCTGTGCATATGAGCCCACTTCATGTTATGGGAACAGTTTATTGGACACAACCTCAAAGCTATGAGAACCCTACTTATCAGGCCTCTCAAAGGCTATAGGAACACTGCTTCCCTTAGTTACCTAGACACCTGGATGAGGAAGCCAGACTGCCTCCATTTACTCTACACAAGGCATATTCAATTATATAAATATAAATATAAAACGATATTTGTACTACTCTCTCTTTTAGGCTACAACTCTGTGAAGTAGGCTAGTCATGTACGATTAACTTTGTATGCTGACATTCAAGTGACTTGTCTGTAATCATACTGCTAGACAGAGGCAAAACTTGTGATAGACTCTGGGTATCCGATATTTAGCTCTAGAGATCTTTCCACTGTTCCATATCCAGTGGATACGATCCTTTCCCCAAGCTCTGGATTTCAGGAAACTATAGCTGGAAGTGTAACAGGGTGCAGCCAAGAGGGTAGCCTCAAATAGGGATCTGTAATAAGATCCAGAAGAGCCTGGAGATAATTGGCTCCACACCACAGGGCCACACCTGCCCGGAATCTGGCAGCTGTAGCCAATTGTGAGAGTGTAACAGGGTGCAGCCAAGAGGGGAGCCTCAAATAGGGATCTGTAATAAGATCCAGAAGAGCCTGGAGATAATTGGCTCCACACCACAGGGCCACACCTGCCCAGAATCTGGCAGCTGTAGCCAATTGTGAGAGGAGCCGGAAATGGGGCTTCAGAGGAAGATTGGCGACGGGATTTAAACCGAGACGCAGCAGCCATTGGAGGGGGTGAGTCATGCGCAGCCCTGCAAGAGAGGACCCCACAGCTTTGGCAGAGTGAAGACTCCCTTGGCCCTGCGAGGAGAAGGAGAAGTACGCGGACTTGACGGAGTGTAGACTCCTGCAGCCCTGAGAAGAGAACCACGCGGCAGCCCTGAGGAGAGAACCACGCAGCCTGGCAGAGTGGGGCCCCCACAGCTTTAGAAGGGGGAACCACCACCTGGTTTTAGCAGAGATCCCGGTGACTCAGCGAGGGTGCCGGGAACCCAGGGAGGTCTCCCAGTTGAGAGGGAGTACTAACTGAGAAGAACCAGAGGACTACCTAAGCCATGGACTTCTATTTCCTTCCCTGAGATATGGTACTCTGGACTGGGCAAAGGGGGAAGGAAGGAAGGACTGTGTGTTTGTGGGTGTTTTAAGGGACTTTGGGATTTTGGTGAAGACATTAGGTCACTACTTAAGTTTGTATATAGCATTAAATAAACGTTTCCTTTCCTTTTCACAAATCTCTGACATTGAGAGACGTCCTTCCTCTGGCGGCGGACATAACGGACCTGGGGCCTTTTTTCAATAATAGTATATCATCCCAGGCCCCCCTTGTTGTGTGTTCTGTAACAGAAGTAGCTCATGGATGGTGCTCTTAAGTAACACAAGACATATAACAATAACACTAACTTTTTTTCTTAAAGTATTCCTGTGCTTTACATGCATTTTTTCATTTAATTCCCGCAAAATCTTATAAGTACTAATATTGCCCCATTTTATAAATGAGAAAATTGGATTACAAAGAGGTTGAAGACTGGGGTACTTAGTAAAAGTACTCCTTGATAGCTCAGGCTAACATAACTGAGTCCAGAATGCCAATGGAAGGTATCACTTGCCCCATTATTTTGTTCATGGAATCAAATATATTCCTCTCTCGATGCCTACTTTCTAGATAGAAGTACCCCAGTCTTCATCTCTCAAACTCAGACAAGAAAATCTTATTCATATCTGAACACTTCCTTCTGACAAAGTATGAAAATCATGAAGTGTACAATTTAGTAACAATATCAACAGTCTTGCCTTATATAATCTAGGAGTTATAAATTCTGGATTTAGTCAAAGCTGAGCTCAAATTCTTTCAATTATTGACTAATTGACTTTAACAAGCCAACCTCTATTATCCAGTTTTTCTCATCTATAAAATGGATTGATAATTAATACTGATCACATCAAGTTTTGTGGTAATTGAGAAAATGCTTGTAAAGCACAGAAGAGACTCTAGAAAAACATGTTATTGCTATTATCATCATAGTTTTCACTGTATTTTCTCCTGTTACTTTTTTGGAAGTGTTGCTACCCATTTTGTGAGGCAGAAGCTAGGACAGAGAGTGAAATGACTTACTCTTGACCACTCAGAGTCCTGTAACAGAGTGTTGTTGGCTCTGGCACCAAGAGTTCCACCTCAGGGTTCCAGTTCTCAGCTGCCTGTGTATGTTTTAAAGGACTCTATTGAAAGCACATGGGCTGTAGTCCAACCCCTATCCACTTTCTTTTTTCTTTTATTTTCCTTTTTATCTCTTTAGGGAGGAGAAATGAAACCAGAGACTGTAAGACCAGGGGGGAAAAATCCCAGGAAAGTCTTATTTTCAATTAATTTTGTATTTTTTATTGGCACAGTTAATGTCTTTCTCTCCAGCCCCTTTGCACCTTCATTGCCTTCATCTGCACTTAAAAGGGCACAGGTGAACAGTGAAGTCTAAAGCAGTAGGGGCAGGAAGGTTTCCCCTAGGTTTCCAAGTCTGTACTGGGCTAGATTCTGTGTCCTTAGAGAGCTGTTTCCTTTTCTGCAGGGCTTGCAAATACCTTATTCTTTTGGGATTCACACAGTCTCAGGTTCCTTTCTTCAGATTTTCTGGTCCCCTGTTGGGGGCAAGAAACAAAGCTGCAGCCTCTGGCCATGGTCCCCTCCTCCTCCCCCTCACCCTAAAACCCACTTCCTTATAGCAGCTATAGCTGATGGATCAGCCTGGTAGTTCAAACCTCCTCCCCACAGCCCTTTCCTTTGGGTAAAAATAAATAAAATGTCAGTGAGCTTACCACTTTTTGGATTGCACCTCACCTGTTTCTTCTTGTTTTGAGCTTTCTGGTTTCTTAGTGGGAAATACAAACCTTGCCTTGACTGTTGTGGGCATGATTTCCTTCTGTCTGGCTCCTGTCCCATTCTTCCCCTGACTCCCTGCTTTTCTGGCTTGACTCTCATTTTTTTAATTGTGATTTCTTAGTAGCAAAAGGTTTCCACCTTCTCCCAAACTGGTAAGTGTCTGCAAAGGATGGTGGAATGAAGTTTTATGTAACTCAGAAACTAGAGCAGAGAAGTGGAAACTTCTCATCTTTTACCTGAGATTCACTATGTGACTGTGAGCCATTCTCAGTGACAGGGCCATTTGGCTGCAAGAAGGGTGTATCAGTCACCCTCAAGTTACCCCAAGTAAGCTTACAGAAAGTGTGTTTGCTGCTCTACACATACACCTTCAACACAAATCTCTTAAACTTTACCTGTCCCACCAAGCTCCTTCACATAAACATAGAATGTGAATATAAACAGTAAAAAAAAATATATGGAGGGGATGCTTGGAGGGCAGCTTCCCCATATAGAAATTCTGCAGCTACCACTGGCCATTCATTTAATGCATTTAATGCAATAAGTATACATTATATACTATTTTTCTCAAGACTGCAAAAGCAACACCAGCATTCAAAACAGATGGTAAGGAGATTGCTTCAGGATGGTGATGTCCCTGGGAGCAGCCCAGGGATGAGAGCTACTGCAGTCCCCCACCTGGCACCTACCTGCACCTGCCGCAGAATTACTGGATGAGAGGCAAATGAACAGCTCTCTCCCTGTCCAAATAGGGAGGATAGAGTGGCACCAGGATGGTCCCGGACACTTGAAGTTGCTAGTGGGCGCTAAAGATGAAGTGGAAGGTGCAAAAGGGCGGTGTTCACCCTCCGAGACTGTGGATGCCAGCTAGGTCATTACGAGAGAAATGGGGGAGCTAGGTGATGCCTGGAGAGGGAGAAGAGTGAGCCATGATGGACCCCAACATGGAAATTCTCTGGTCTGGCTGGAAAATTTTGCTCTGTGAGAGGCCAGGTGCTTGTTGGGGGCAGTGTGCTTGAGCAGAGGGACTTTATTCAGAAGGAGGCTCTGGGTGGCTGTTTGGGGAACTCTCCTGTAGCAACTGCCATCGCTGCCAGGCCCCTGCTGCTGCAACCACAACCTCAGCTATGCCCCCACTCCCGCTCCCACTGCCACAACCTGGGTCTCTCCCCTGACCCTCCCATCCAGACTGCCTCTCTAAGAGGAAGGAGGAGGTTCCCCCTAAAGAGGAGAGCAGCAGGGCTCAGGGAGTTAGCAGACCCCAGAAAGACTTAACTCAGTGGAGGAGCTCAACTACCTTGAAGAGACCGAGAGTGCCCAGCACCTAGGTCAGCAAAGAGCAAGAAGGCAGTGTGTGAGTTACCCCTCATTAGTGCACTTCAAGAATGGAACAACTGGTGGATTGAAGGCACCTTCCAGGTGCAGAAGGGCAATGGGGGCCAGGTACTGAACAGAGGACCTGGGCTAGAGACTGGGCAACTGTGAAGAGTGTGGCCCAGACCTGACCCCCATCCTGGCAAAACCATAGGGAAAGAGAAAGGGACCCCCCTCCTCCTCAGCCTGTGGCAGCCAGGGAGACCAGTAGATCTCACTTTGCCAGTTTAAAGTCAGCAGGAGGCTTTTCTTTCTTTTTTCCTCTAAATGAGACAGTAAGACCTGTAGCTGTGAAAGGGCCAGAGTCAGACCCAAAGAGGGATCCCAAGGCTAATCCCAACAACTGAGAAACTTAGACAAACTTCAATTTCCCACTCCAGAGAACTTGCCTGTTATTGTTCATTTGTATTATTATTATTTTTTTCATTATTTTTACATCTTTTATTTTATTGGTATTTTTTATTCCTCTTCTTTCTGTTTAGTTTTCTTTGTTTTGCTTGTTTAATTGCATTGTTTGACTGGTTTTCCTTGTTCTCTCTTTCATAGTGTATTTTTATTTTTCCTTCTTTCACTTCACTTGTGTTCCAATAGCACACTACTCTATGTAATGTACTATTATAGTTATTCAGATCATATAGATTCTGCCATATGATTGTTGTTCCATACAATTGTACATACAATACACCATGTCTCCTGTATCTTAGCCCATTTCACTGTCTTCTGGAACTTTATTACTGTTGTGATTAACTCTATTCTCTAGCACACTATACATATTTTCTATCATTTACTGTCACTGTATCATACTCTGACTTCCTACAAGCTCACTGTTTTCTGAATTCAAATCACAATCCTTCCCCCTAACAAGAGTCTTATCTCTTTTCCACCTTTTCTAAAAAGTGACTAGTTGGTTAAAATATGGTTAACACTATACGTATCCAAAGGATCCCTATCTCTGCTTCATGGGTTGGTATTTAAACCCCATAGAATACGTTCCTGCTGTTTTAATCCATTTTGCCTTCCCCCTATAACTGATCACATAAAAGAGTAGGTGGGAGTTCTGAACACCAATATACCTGCTGGAAGAGAGAACACAGCAACAAAGGAACCACCAAGAGATAATAAAGGAACATGGTGGAAAAGTGAGTGGAAGCCACACTAACCTATACCCAAGATAAATCTGGAATTACAACTAAACTGTGGAGAAATTATCCCAAACAAACAACTGAAAAATAGTGAGAGAGAAAACTCAAAACCTCGGACAGATGGGAGAACCAGCTTGGACAAAACCTGTCCACACCTGCACAACAGCATACAAGATGTGATGGGTGGAATGACACTCAGTTAACCAGCTATAGGGAAGGACCCACCAAAGAAAGAACCAACAACAATCAAAACCCAAATACATACACAGAGCCAAGGTAAACTACAGCCCAAGAGCAGCAAGTTCAGGGGATCAAGGAAACTGCATTACTACATCTCACTAGTCTCCTACCACAGAAGTTCATAAAACAAGACAGGGAGTCTAAACAGATCAATTGAAGAAGCAGAGGCTAACAAGATTAGTCTCTAAAACAATAGAAAGATAAAAAAACCCAAGTGAAAAGAAAGTAGGAACCCTTAGAAAGATTGCTAAATGAAATAGAGGCAAGTCAACTATCAGATATTGAGTTCAAAGCAATGGTTATGAAGAGGCTCAACGAACTCACAGAGAATTTCCAAAACCTACTAGGAAACTACAGTGAACTCACTGCAAACTCTATCAACATGAAAAAGGAAATAAGAACTATCAACAAGAGCCAAGAGGAAATAAAGAATACAATTTCTGACTTAAGAACACAGTAGAAGGAATCAAAATCAGGTTAGATGAAGCAGAGGATCAAATCAATGAACTGGAGAACAAAGTGAAAACAAACACCCAGAAAGAGTAAGAAAAGGAAAAAAGACTCAGAAAGAACAAAGAAGTGTTAAGAAAACTGAAAGACAAAATGAAACTTAACAATATCCATATAATAGAAATACTAGAAGGAGAAGAAGAAAAGGGATATAAAACCTGTTCGAAAAAGTAATGATGGAAAACTTCCTTAATTTGATGAAGGAAAAAGTCATACAAATCCAGGATACACAGAGAGTTCTAATCAAGAGGAACAAATGGGCCCGCCCCAAGACACAACAGAAAAAGCACCCAAATACATAAAGAAAACCTTAGAGGACTTAAAAAAGATATTGACAGCAACACAATTATAGTAGGGAATTTTAACCCCCCACTGTCAAAGAGGGATCGATCTCCCAAACAAAATATCAACAAAGATATTGTGACACTGAACAATGTCTTAGATCAAATGGACTTAATTGATGTATGTAGAGCTTTTCATCCCAAAGAAGCAAAATTCACATTCTTTTCAAATGCATATGGAACATTTTCAAAGATAGACCACATGATAGGACACAAAACAAGCCTCAACAGATTCAAGAAAATTGAAATCATATAAAGCATTTTCTCCAACCAAAAGGAACTGAAATTAGAAACCAACCTCAAGGAAAAAATAGAAAAACATCCAAACTTATGGAGACTGAGTAGCATACTATTAACAAAATGAATGGGTTAAGAATGAGATTAAGGAAGAAATTAAAAAAACTTCTGGAAACAAATTAAAATGAACTCCTAACAATCCAAAACTTATGGAACACAGTGAAGGCAGTTCTAAGAAGGAAGTAACTCTCTCTCTCTTTCTCCCTCCCTTCCCTCAGAAGGCTTGTGTAGTGATACAAGTCTATCTAAAAAAATAGAAACATTTCAAATAAACAACCTAACCCTACATCTACAAGAACTGGAGGAACAACAACAAAGACATCCCAGAGCAAATAAAAGGAAGGAAATAATCAAGATCACCAGAATTAATTCTGACCACATGTCAGAATTAAATGACACAGAGAATAAAAGAACAATTTTAAGGATCAGTAAATCCAGAAGCTCGTTCTTTGAAAAGATAAACTATATTGACTGGCCCTTAAGCAGACTCATCAAGAAAAAAAAAAAAAAAAAGACAGAGGACCCAAATAAACTCAATCAGAAATGAAAGAGGAGAGATTATAACTGATAACACAGAAATACAAAGGATTCTAAAAAATTTCTATGAAGAACTATAGGCCAAAAAAATTGGCCTATAAATCCTGGGTGAAATGGACAAATTTCTAGAAAAATATAATCTTCCAAAAATGAATGAAAAATATACAGAAAACCTGAATAGAACAAAAGCAGCTGACGAAATCAAAGCAGTAATCAAAAAACTCCCTGCACACAAAAGCCCTGGACTTGATGATTTCTTAGGAAAATTTTACAAAACATTTAAGGAAAAGCTAACCCCATTCTTCACAGACTATTCCAAAAAGTCCAAGAAGATGGAAGACTCCCAAACTCCTTTTATGAACCCAACATCACCCTAAGCCCAAAACCAGATAAAACACAACAAAGAAAGAAAACTACAGGCCAATACCATGGATGAACATAGAAGGTAAAATATTCAACAAAATATTGGCAAACCACATCCAGAAATACATTAAAAAGATTATACACCATTATCAAGTGAGCTTCATCCCAGGGATGCAAGGTTGGAACAATATTAGAAAATCAATATAGGTAATAAATCACATAAACAAAAGGGAAGAAAATATCACTTGATCATATCAATAGATGAGGAAAAAGCATTTGATAAGGTACAACACCCATTCATGATAAAAACACTCTGCAAAGGGGCAACACAGGGAGCATTTCTCAACATAATAAAGGCCATACACAAGAAACTTATAGGCAACATCATACTCAATGGGCAAAAAATTTTCCACTAAGATCAGGAACAAGACAAAGATGTTTGCTTTAGCCACTCCTATTCAACATAGTATTGGAAGTCCTAGCCACAGCAATCAGACAAGAAAAGGAAATAAAGGCATCCAAATTGGAAAGGAGGATGCAATACTGTCATTGTTTGTAGATGACATGATAGTGTACATAGAAAATGCTACAGACTCCACCAAAAATGTAACTGACCTAATAAGTAAATTTGGTAAAACAGTGGGATACAAAGTCAATACTCAGAAATCAAAGGCATTTTTTGTACAACAATGAAATATCAGAAACAGATACCAGAAAAAATTCTCATTTGATATAGCAACAACAAAATAAAGTACCTAGGAATAAACCTAACGAAGGAGGTAAAAGACCTGTACTCAGAAAACTACACAACACTGAAGAAAGAAATTAAGGAAGACAAAAAAAAAAAAAAAAAAGGGAAGCATGTACCATGCTCATGGATTGGAAAAATTAACATCATCAGAATGTGCATCCTACTCAAAGCAATTTATAGATTCAATGCAATCTCTATTAAAGTGCCAATGACATATTTCACAGATATAAAACAAACCTTTCAAATATCTATGTGGAAACATAAATGATCCTGAATAGCTGCAGCAATTTTAAGAAAGAAGAACAAAGTAGGAAGAACCACAATATCTGACATCAAAATGTAGTATAAGGCCACTGTAATCAAAAGAGCTTGGTACTTACATAAGAACAGACATATAGATCAATGGAATAGAATAGAGAGTCCAGAAATAAACCCAAGTCTCTATGGTCAATTGATATTCTACAAAGGGAGTAGAAGCATAAAATGGAGTAAAAATAGCCTCTTCAACAAATGGTGTTGGGAGAGCTGCACAGCTACACGCAAAAAAAAAAAAAATGAAACTTGATAACCAACTTATACCATACAGAAATATAAATTCAAGGTTGATAAAAGACTTAAATATAAGTCATGGCACCATAAAAGTCCTAGAGGAAAAGATAGGTAGGAAAATGTCAGATGTTCCATGAAGCAATATTTTCACCAATATGTCCCCTAAAGCAAGGGACATAAAGAAAAAGAAAAGAATAAAACAATGGGATGTCTTCAAAATAAAAGGCTTTTTCATGGCAAGAGAAGACATCAGCAAAATGAAAATGGAACCAACCATATGGGAAAATACATTTGCCAATGATACTGCATATAAGGGTTTGATCTTCAAAATATATAAAGAATAAACATGACTCCACTCTAGGAAGACAAACAACCCATTTAAAAAATGAGCAAAAGACCTGAACAGACACTTCTCCAAGGACACACAGAGAGCCCAGAGGCATATGAAAAGATGCTCGGTATTGCTAACTATCAGAGAGATGCAAATTAAAACCACAATGAGATACCACTTCACATTGTTGAGAATGGCCACCATAAACAAATCAACAAGCAAGTGCTGGTGAGGTTGTTGAGAAAAGGGAACCCTAGTGCCCTGTTTGTGGGAGTGCAGCCTGGAGCAGCCACTGTAAAAAACAGTGTGGAATTTCCTCAGAAAACAGAAAATGGAACAGCCTTTTGACCCGGTGATTCCGCTGCTGAGATTGTACCCTAAGAACCCTGAAGCACCAATCTAAAAGAGCCTATGCACCCCAATGTTAATAGCAGCATAACTTATAGTAGTCAAGTGCTGGAAGTAACCTAAGTGTGCATCAGTAAATGAATGGTACATTTACGTGATGGAGTACTATGCTGCAGAAAGAAACAAGGAGCTACTACCTCTGGTGACGACAACCTGGATGGAACTGGAGAGTATTATGTTAAGTGAAATAATCCAGGCAGTGAAAGACAAATACCACATGATCTCACCTTTTAGTGTAACCTAATCAACAAAGAAAAGAAGCAAAGAAAATATCACCAGAGACACTGAAATTAAGTATGATGTGACAGTAACCAGAGGAGAGGTGGGAGGGGATAATGGGGGCAAAGGAGGTAAGGGTTTTCAGCAACGAGTATAAAGGACACGTGGACAAAACCAAGGAGGGGTTGGATCAGGGGAGGTAGGTGGGGATGGCTGGAATGGGGGGAGTGGTGGGAGGGAAATGCAGACAACTTTACTTGAAAAACAACAATAAAAAAAGAAATTCAGTAAACCCCAACCAGAAAAAATAGACAGAAATGCACATCCAGGCACATAATAGTCAAATGACAGAAAAACTGAATAAAAAGAAAATATTAAAGACAGTGATAAATACACAATACAGTTAGGGGAACAACAAGAATGATGGCAGATTTTTCATTAGTAACAATGGAAGCCAAAAAGACAGTGGTATATTAAGAGGACTGAATGATAAAAAAAACAAAAACTATCAACTCAAATGATAAGGTGGTTACTTTAAGCAGTAAGTTACCAGTAATTTTCATTTCTTCTAAATGCTTTTTATATTTACTGTATAATAATAATACATATAACATTTATAACATAAAACATTAAAAAGAAATAATGTCATATTTGCCTCAGAGTAGACATAAAAAAAATGATAAGAAAAACAGTTTGGGATATTTGTTCACATTATCAGATCTATAATTGATTAATAATATGTTTTTACTAGTGTTTGTAAAATATTCATATGTAAAGATCAACTAACACAATGAAGATTTTATGTGAAAATAGCCCTTTTATAAAGAAACTGAAAGTAAGAAACAATCATATCTGTTGCTGCCAGATTAGGAAACATTAATGGAAAAGGTGCAATTGAGGTTTGTTACAAGGTTCAGCATGATTATTCATTCTCTCAGGGTCTTTTTAAAAGCCACAATTTGGTCATAATAAACCAGTTCATAAATACCTGGAATTTTCACAAAAAAATAATAAAAATGAAAAATAAGAAATAACATAATGATTAAAATAATAAAAAATGCAAGCTCTAAAGACTAACAAATTGAAATTTGTCTCATGTGTTGGTATTAGCCTTCTGACTTCTGCATCTGTGTTTAGTTTTCTCACAGATCCAAGATTTATTGTCTTACCTGTGAAAAAAAATCCTCCTGCTGACTTTAAAGCAGCCAAGCAGGTTTTGCTGATTTTCCAGGATGCTGCAGGCTGAATGGGGATGGGCTCAGTCTTTTTTCCTTTCCTGTCTCAGTCTGGGCTATATTTCTCACAGGTGTCCAGTTTCCATTCCATGCCCAGGAGTGTTGTGTGGCCCACACTGTCCACTGGGCATATGTGCCAGGCTGGCACCTATGGTCCACCTTGTTGTGCAACCCTTTGATTAGTCTGTGAGGTGCACTGAGTGGAAGCAAATCATGCCCCGCTGCATTCACTGGCCCTGCTTCTGCAGGGGAGTGGTCCTCATACAATGGCTGAGAGCATTTTTTGAGCGAATTTCCCTTGATTGTGGCAGGCCATTCCTAACAAGTGCCCAGCTTTCCACATAGACCAACTCTCAGACCAGTGCAGAGACTATCTGGGCCAGGGCCTGTTGCCAACTTATCTCTTCTCCCATCTCCAGATATCACCTGACTCCCCAATTTCTCTAGTACTTTCCCAGCCGACGGCTACAGTTCCAGCCAGGGTAAGCTGCCAGCTGTGCATCTCTTACTGAGTCTTTATCCCCTGTGACTTTAAGTTCCAGGTCTCTCATGGCAGGAGTCTGTAAACTAGCCTCTCTAGGAAGAGAGGGAGTCACAATCACTGACCCAACTCTCCTTCAAAGCTGCCATAGCAGCCACAGTCTGTGGTGCAGGGCTCAGGGACCTTCCCATAGGCCTGTAAAATCTACTTGCCATCACTTTTTAAACATCCTTTTCAATCTTTAGTTTCTAAACTTTGTATCAGCTGGAATTCTGTTGGCTGTTCACTCTACTCCTTGGGAGATCATCTAGCTGTTCTAGGTGGGTGCACTACCAAGTGGGGTCAGCTCCCACCTACCTCACTGATATCTTCCTTCTATATAATTTTTTTCTTCTTAAAGGAGTTCCTTTAGAATCTCTTACAATGCTGGTTTGGTGGAGATGTCCCTTTTAGTATATATTTTTTTTTGTCCAGAAAACTCCTTATTTTGCTTTCCATTTTAAATGAGAGTGTTGCTGATAGAGCAGTCTTGGTTTCAGGTCTTTGCTTTTCATTACTTGGAATATTTTGTGTCAGTGCCTTCTGGCTTGCACTGTTTCTGTTGAGAAATCAGACGATAGCCTTATTAGAACTTCCTTGTATGCTACTAACTGTTTCATTCTTGATGCCTTTAAGATAATCTCTTTGTCTTTAAATTTTGCCATTTTAATTTTGATGTGTGTTGGAGTGGGCCTCTTTGGGTTCACCTTGATTGGGAACCTCTGTGCTTCCTGAACGTGCATGGTTTTTTTCCTTAACCAAGTTAGGAACTTTTCTATCACTATTTTTAAATCAGGTTTTCTATCACTTGCTCCACCTCTTCTACTTTTGGTATCCCTATGATGCAAATGTTGTTGAATTTCATGTTGTTTTGCAATTCCCTTAAGCTGAAGAGTAAGAAAAGGAAAAGAGGCCCAGAAAGAGTGAAGAGGAATTAAGGGAAATGTAGGACAATATGACATGTAATCATATCCATATAATAGGGATACCAGAAGGAGAAGGAGAAGAGAAAGGGATAGAAAATCTATTTGAAAAAGTAATGATGGAAAACTTCCCTATTTTTTTAAAGATTTTATTTATTTATTTTTAGGGAGGGAAGGGAGGGGGAGAGAGAGAGAGAGAGAGAGAGAGAGGGAGAGAGGGAAAGAGAGAGAGAGAGAGAGAGAGAGAGAGAGAGAGGGCGCAATGCAGGCATGAAAATGACAATGAATAAGTGAAAGAGGACTCAAGACTTGGAAAATTTTAGCTTAAGGTAAAAAGCTGTAAGTCTAGCAAGTAATGTGTATGTTAAGCTTTTGTTTCAGAAAGTACAGATAAGGCCCATCCTGGCTCCTGGGGAAAACAGCTGACTTCCTGGGGCACTGGCTAGAGATTACCTCCTGGGGACAAGTTGGAGACATCCGGGGCTTTTTTGTGACCACCCCCTAACTTGGGAACAGCTAACTGCTCAGAATGGGAATGTTGCAGCTTCTGAATCTCAAAGCCCTCAACGCACCTTGTTTGTCCTCCCCCATGCCCTTATAAAATATCTGGCCAGGAAAGAGATGGGAAGATGGCTTGTTAGGGTATGAACCTGCCATCTTCTCAGATTGCCAGCCATCTGAATGAAGTGCCCATGTAAGATTCAATGGCTGTCACTGCTTTTTGGTGACAGGCAGCCTGAATCCTGGTGTCTTTTCAAGTTACATAAGTACCTATCAATAATAACCTTAAGCCTAAATGGATTAAATGTTCTAATTAAAAGGCATAGAATAACTGACTGGGTAAGAATGCATGACCCACACATATGCTGACTACAAGAGACCCACATCAGGACAAAAGACCTAC
Organism: Phyllostomus discolor; assembly: GCF_004126475.2. Lineage (NCBI taxonomy): Eukaryota > Metazoa > Chordata > Mammalia > Chiroptera > Phyllostomidae > Phyllostomus > Phyllostomus discolor. The sequence continues at coordinate 49,283,054 of NC_050198.1, forward strand.
ACAGACTTAAAGTGAAGGGCTGGAAACAACTTTTCTAAGCAAACAGAGCGGAAAATAAAGCCAGGGTAGCATTACTCATATCAGACAAAATAGACTCTAAAAAAGGGCCATAAAGAGAGACTCAGAAAGTCACTTCATAATAATCAAGGGAAGAATCCACCAAGAAGATATAAACATTATAAAAATATATGAACCCAACATAGGAGCACCCAAATACATCAAGAAACTCTTGGAGACTTCAAGAAAGATATTGATAACAACATAATTATAGTAGGGGACTTTAAAACCCCGCTGTCAAAAATGGATAGGTCTTCCAAACAAAATATCAGCAAATATATTGTGGCATTGAACAATATCCCAGATGAGATGGACTTAACTGACATTATATATATATATATATATATATATATATATATATAATCATCCCAAAGAAGCAAAATACACATTCTTTTCAAATGCACATGGAACATTTTCAAACATAGACCACACGATTGGACACAAAACAAGCCTCAACAAATTCAACAAAACTGAAATCATATCAAGCATTTTCTCTGACCACAAGGGACTGAAACTAGAAACCAACCCCAAGGGAAAAAAACCCAAAACACTCAAAATCATGGGGATTGAACAGCACACCACTATACAATGAATTGTTCAAAAATGAAATTAGGGAAGAAATAAAAATGTTTCTGGAAACAAATGAAAATGAACTCACAACTACCCAAAACTTATTGGACACAGAGAAGGCAGTCCTGAAAGGGAAGTTCATAGCGATACACACCTACCTAAAAAAGATAGAAAAGTTTCAAACAAACAGCCTAACTCTATGCCTACAAGAACTTGAGGAACAAAACAAGGACAACCCAGAGCAAGTAGAAGGGAGGAAATAACCAAGATCAGAGCAGAATTAAATAACATAGAGACTAAAAGCATAGTTCTAAGGATCAATGAATCCAAGAGCTGGTTCTTTGAAAAAGATAAACAAAACTGACAAGCCTTTAAGCAGACTCATCAAGAAAAAAAGAGGGAGGACCCAAATAAACACAATCAGAAATGAAAGAGGAGAGA